>NC_041225.1:20388135-20428971 GCF_002837175.3 Physeter macrocephalus
ACAAATAGAACTACCATACGACCCAGCAATCCCACTACTTGGCATATACCATGAGAAAACCATAATTCAAAAAGAGTCATGTACTACAATGTTCATTGCAGCTCTATTTACAATAGCCAGGAGATGGAAGCAACCAAAGTGTCCATTGACAGATGAATGGATAAAGAAGATGTGACACATATATACAATGGAATATTACTCAGCCATAAAAAGAAACGAAATTGAGTTATTTGTAGTGAGATGGATGGACCTAGAGTCTGTCATACAGAGTGAAGTCAGTCAGAAAGAGAAAAACAAATATCGTGTATTAACACATATATATAGAATCTAAAAAAAAAAAAAAGGTCATGAAGAACCTAGGGGTAGGACAGGAATAAAGATGCAGACCTACTAGAGAATGGACTTGAGGACACCGGGAGGGGGAAGGGTAAGCTGGGACGAAGTGAGAGAGTGGCATGGACATATATACACTGCCAAATGTAAAATAGCCAGTGGGAAGCAGCCGCATAGCACAGGGAGATCAGCACGATGCTCTGTGACCACCTAGAGGGGTGGGATAGGGAGGGTGGGAGGGAGGCGCAAGAAGGAAGAGATATGGGGATATATGTATATGTATAGCTGATTCACTTTGTTATAAAGCAGAAACTAACACACAATTGTAAAGCAATTATACTCCAATAAAGATGTTAAAAAAAAAGAATGGTCCCTTCTATTCTCAGTTTCTCAGGTGTTATTAATCAAGAAAGGGTGTTGACGAGTGCAAGATGCTTTTTAATTGCATTTATTGAGATACTTATACGATTTTTCTCTTTTACTATGTGGTGAATGACTTTGATTGGATAAAAAGAATGAAATTGACTCTCATTAAACCTTTTCGCTGTCTGCTGTGGGTTTCATTTTTCATTTTTGTTTGAAAGGTCCAATCACAGACCAGTCTAAAAATGTATCCTGAGTTCCACCACACCATAAAAACTTAGAAACACGCTTTCTCCACTGGCCTCCTTTTCTTCTAACCAATTTAAAATCTCAATTTAACACCTCTGCGCCCCTCTTCTACTTCCCAATGGCGAACCACCCACCCCTCAGGCTAAGCAGAAGACCTTAGGACAGAGCCAGGACCCCAGGGCTGGAACCACAAGCCCTCCGCACCTTTGGTTGGCCTCGGGGGGCCGCCCGGTGGCGTTGGTACGACTCCTCGGCCTCCGTCGTGTCCCCAGCCGGCCACAGCCCCTTCCTCTAAGCGCAGATGCTGTCCCTCCGCCAGGCCGGGGCTGACAACCTCCTCACTTGGCTCTGGTCCCGGCTGCCTCGCCGCCCGGAGGGTGCGTAGGAGCCGCCCAGGCGCGCCCCCTCCTGGCCCCGCGGGTCGCCCGGCCGCCGCCGACGGCCCGCCAGCTCCCGGGACCCAGGCGCGCCGCCCCCGGCCGCAGCCTCCTCGGCCCCCGTCAAGGTGCCGGATTTTCCAGCTGCGCGCCTTCGCCCCGCGAGCGAGCCGCTCCCGGAACCCAAGGGCGGCGCGCCCAGCCAGAGAAACCAGTACCCCGAGCGCCGCGAGGAGCGCGCACGCCGACCCGGAGCGCCCCCATTGACGAGCATCCCCGGCCTGGGAGGAGCCCGCCCCGGAGCGCCCGGGACCCGAAACACCCAGGACCAGGAACGCCCCCGCGGAGGAGCATCCCTAGACTGGGAGCGGCGCGGGTCCGCGGCACCCCCAGACCGGAAGCACTGCGGACCCACAGCGCCCCCGCGGAGGAGCCGGAGTGGGAGGACCCCGACCGAGAGCAAACCCAGTCAAGGAGCGTCCCAGACCCGGGACACAGCCCAGGCCGCGGGGCCGGGAGCAGCGCCGCACCCGCGGCCTCGGCCAGCCGAGTTTTGCCAGACGCTTTTTCTTTCTTCAGACTTTCTGTTCCTTTTTCATTTTCAGCTTTCTCTGGTTGCCTTATCTGTTGCATTACGCTCGAGGCTCCTCTCCTTTCTGGTTTCACGGTGGTAGGAAGGCAGCTGTTGCTCTCTCACCTGCCTCCCTGTCGGGTGTCAAGGGGGACAGCCGCCCCCTCCCCAGCCTCGGGACGCCTTCTGAAGGTAAGGACAGACCTGCCTCTGCCACCTGCGGCCCCTCCCACTGCCGTCTGCTGTCGGTTGGGGACAAGGGGCGACCCAGCCTCAGGGGCAGGGGTTCTGAAAGATCCGTTAAATATGCATGCATATACGTATAGCTATTATATATAATATATATTATTTTAAATAATTAGCATATATGCATACATATGTGTGTATCCACACGAATAACTGGTGATTCAACAGCATCAACTTTCCCTAATAGCGTAGTTTTAGTGGTTAAACCAGTCCCCGTTTTTTTCTAGAAAGGTGAGAACGGCTAAAAGAAGTGATAGTTTTCATTTATAAAGCAGTTACTTGTGTCTGACACTTTTAGATGCATGATTTTCGCTTAAGCCTCCTACAGGCCAAATGCAGTATGCTTCTTAAGAGGAGGGGAACCGAGCCCAGAGAGGTTCAGTAGTTTACCCAAGGGCATCCAGCTACTAAGTAACAGATCCCAGATTCACACCCAGATTTTCCTGATTTCAAAACCTTCGTGTCCATCCGAGGTGCCTCCAGGAGTTAGAAGCCCGGCAGCTGTACTGCGGTTAGCAGACCAACAGATGATCGGGCAGCCCCTTCAGGTACAGGCACCTGAGCTCACTGTATTACATAACACCCATTTGGTGCTGTGCAGTGCTGGGCTCTGGGGCCCACTTTCCAATCTGAGGGTCTTGGATGGGCCAGGAGGGGGTAAATTTGGAGGAAACTGGGTTTGTGCAGTTTCTGGGCTAGTTGCCAGCACAGCCATGGGTGGAGGCTGGGGAAGCGTAAGGGTAGCAACAGCAGACATTTGTGTGACCAGGACTGCGGGACGGGAATGATTCTCCTGGCCTCCCCAAGAGAAACCTATTTCGACATAAATTCTTCCTTAGAGTGGAAGTGTGTGCACGCATATACACGCTTGTACGTGTGCGTGATGTCCAAGATCATTTTCTCCGCCTGGCATTTGATTGTTTTGTCATCTCAAAAGATGAATGAACGAACAAACACTGTTTGATCATTTCACCTGGCCTAGTCTCAGGTTCCTTGAGGGAAAGAGCTCTGAAGTGGCCTAACAACTCTGAGTTTCTGTGCATTATTTTTTCTAGAGAACCGTCACTTTGCTCAGAATGGGGTCTATAAACAGGGCAGCTGGGCAGAACGAGGGGCTCAGGAGATGGCCATTCGGATGCTCTGGCGGCGCCTTTGACTGTGTAGCCTTTGGGGCAGACAGAGTGGCCAGCTTGTATCTGACCCTCACCCAGGGTCACACAAGTTTTGGAAGAGAGCCTTTTTCATTTAGAGAAAACTCCATGCCACTGGGTGATTTAGGGAACGTTTGTGAGTTTTCTTGGTGTTGTGTGTGTGTGCACATGCACATACGTACCTACATGTGCACACACACACGTATTCATACATATACATGCACATATATTTGTATCTTAATTATTAGGTATTCTTATTAAATATATGTTTAGGATATTTTAAATTTACTTTTAAGGATAGAAGTAAGTCCCCTGGATCAGTGTCTGCCTACCTTGGCTACATATTAGAATCATCTGGAGGATTTTTACAAATCGGTATGCCCAGACTGTATTCCAGACATCTAGGTGGAACCCAGACATCAATTATTTTTTTTTCAAGCACCAAGCAAGGATGATTGCCCTAGACTTAACATCAGTCGTTAAAACATACTTTGCAAGATGTCATGATTTAAGAAGCATGCCACAGGTAGAAGATTACCTTAATCTTTTAACGATGGATCAGATCATCACGTAAGACTCCAAACTGTACATATTTTATGAATTTGATGCTTTCATTAATTCAGCCAATAACAAACAAGCAAACAAACATAAGATGATAGTATGTCAGTTGGTGATAAGTGCTAGGAATAAAAGAACAAAAAGTGGGAGAGCAAAGACAGAGAGAGAGAGAGGTCTGTGTGTGCGCGCGCGCGCACGTGCTTGCGCGTGTGCACTCGGTCACACGCTTGTGTGTATTCGCTCTCAAGCAGATGTTAGATTTTCTATGTTAGATTTTCCATAGATTGCTCAGGGAGGCCCTGTACAATATAACTACAGTATCAACCAACTCTAAAGGAAAGACAGGATTTTTAACTAATGATAGAGTAGTAATTAGTAGCCGTTTGGGAAAAATAAATTAAGTTAGACCCTATCTTCGTACCAAACAACAAAGTTAATTGTTAAAGGGTAAAAAATTAAATGCAAAAAAACCCCATTAAGCCATAAAAATGAAGAAAATACAGGTAGGTATCCATCTGACTACTGAAGGCAAAGGAATGTTCTAAGTGTAAAAGTTATGGAAAAGTCACAAAAGAATGATAGGTTTGACTGCATAAATATAAAATTGTCCGTATGTTAAGACATCAGAAGAGGAATTGGAAAGGAACACTATGCAACAAGTTGAAAAAAAAAACACTAAAAATTTAAGAACTGGACAAAAAAGCATAAAAAAATGGAAATAAAATAGCTAAAAAATACATGATTAATATTTTGCCTCATTTATACCAATAGAAATGCAGATGAATAAACCATGAGAAACCATTTTACCAATTTAAATACCTACTTAGATTTAAAGAATGAGAGTGTTCAAATGCTTCTGTGGGTCTAGGGGAGGGATATTGTCTTTCACTGTTGAGGGGTATGAATGATTACATTTCTGGGTGCGGTTTGGTGGTATGCATTTATCATGTTTAAAATGTACTCTTTGGGGCTTCCCTGGTGGCGCAGTGGTTGCGCATCCGCCTGCCGATGCAGGGGAACAGGGTTCGCGCCCCGGTGAGCCTGTGCTCCGCAACGGGAGAGGCCACAGCAGAGGGAGGCCCGCGTACCACAAAAATAAATAAATAAATAAATAAATAAAATGTACTCTTTGACTCCTAGACTATCCTGCCATGAAGTAGCACCAAGAAAATAATAAGAAATGTAGATAAGTAATAATAGCTTAGTGATATTTATTATTCACCATTTACTATTTGCCATAGTAACTCATGTAACCTTCACATCAGCTCTGGGAGATAGTATCGTTCGTTATTCCCTTTTACGGATGAAGTGATTGAGGAACAGAGATGGTAAGTGACCAGCCCGATGTTATTCAGCTGGTAAAGAGTAGAATGAGGATTCAACCAGCCAGTCTGGTGCCAGAGGTCATGCTCCAAAAACTGATCTGTACTGCCTTACACGAGAAGATGGGCATGGGGTTATTTTATAGTAAAATACATCTTGTAAATTATAATATATCCTCAAGAAGGAGTATTGTGTGGCGATTAAAATGATAACAGAGTATTTTTTGACACAGGAAAATGCTGTTTTATTAAGTAGGAACAGCAGGATAGGAGATTATTTAAAATCTTAATTATTTGAAAATATATAGAAAAAGTATAAGACAATGCTAAAGTATTATGCATGTTGAGATTATTTTCTTCTTTTCTATTTTCATGTTATAAGTGTCCTATAATGGGAATATGTTACTTTAGAAATCAGAAAATTTTTTTCAGAGAAAGGAAGAACAAAAGAAAGAGAAGAAGAAATTTTAAAATTATGAAAAGGCCGAAAAATGGCACCATCATCAAATATAACACTAAAAAAACCCCAAAAATTCCCATACGCAAGAAATGTAACATTTATATCCTCCTACATATATTTTATTAATACTTACTAGGGTATCTATGACAGATTTTTCTTTTGGAAATGAGTTGCACTATTTAATATCTTAATCTTTTAAATCCATGATATGTACGTTAAAAATTTTATATATACACATACAGAGAGCAGGGCAAATATCAGCTAATTTGCATACTGGGATCTTAACATGTTTCATATTGAAACTTAGAGTTAACTCATCAGAATGCTGAATAATCTCATAATAACTTTATCTCGTAGTAAACCCTGATAATTAAAAAAAATCGAACAAAAAAACCCAGCAGTGCCTTTTGCAAGGCTGTGTCGACCTAAACCAGAGGAAACAACACTTTTCATTCTGCCTGAGATAAGAGGATGGAGAGAGTTAATAATAAAGTGTGGGGGGGGGGGCTGGAGGACTGATTTCAAACCACAGCCATATTCTAATTTGGTTATGAATAGTTGGCACTTTCCATACATACTATCCCTCTGTCTTTACATTATTGATTATTACCTCTCGGAAATTACATCAACGGCTTGGCGATGTTATTCATAAGGCTTGATGTGAATGGTCTGGCAGTTTAGCCATTAAACTTCACCAAGGATTTGGGCATTAACAGTACTCTTTTTCAGTATGGCGGGGGCGGTGAGTGACGGTTGGTGGAAGAATTATTTGGGGTTGAGCGTTTACCATGCACCCGGGAAGGCTTCATAAATACTTACTTCAGTACTTTTGGCAGATAGGCCTTCTTATCAACCCCATTTTGGTGATGAGCAAACAGGCTCTGTGACTTCTAAGTAACTTGCCCGACGTTGCCCAGCTTGTCAAGACTCAAGCAGGAATGCCAGTCTAGTTGTGTGTGCCCCAAATCCAAGCTCTTTCCATCGTGCTGTGCTTCCTCTGCCCAGTGGGGCTAGGTGTGTGGTATACAAGGAGCATGTGTTGGTTTATGAAATAGTCAGACTTGGTGTATGAGCCCCAATGCACCCTTCCTCTACTCTCTCAGCTTGTAATTAGTAGAACCAAAGATAGGTTGCAGTAGGGTCAAAATTCAACACAGATTTGCGTTCATTGAGTGGATGTGGATTAGGCATCTGGATTGTAGGAAACTCCCAGATTTGTATCTTCATTTCCTAAAATAAAAACTAGGGCCATGTGAGTGTAGACACGTGCACACACCTTTTCCTCTTAACAAGAATTAATCCGTGCTTACTTTGCGGGAGGCGCTGATTTTAGTGATACAGTGATGTGCATAACAGACTTAGTTCCTAACTTAGTTCTGAAGAAAGATCAATATTTAAAAATTCCGCCCATAAGTGAAGATTGTGATGAACATTTTGGTGGTGTGAGAGGGAAAAAAAGCGGCTGTAACACACACACACACACGCACACACGCACACATACACACACACACCTACATGGGCAGACTGTCCATTCATAGGATGGTAGATTTTCTGGAAATACTGTTGTCCTCAACCTTGACTTTGGAGGTAAGATTTAGTAGACCAGACCTAAAATACAGCAGGCTCTCTTGTCTTAGAATTTGCATTATTAGGGATTTCCCCTGGGTGCCCAAATTTATGCCTTGAAATTTTATTAATTCTACATGGCTGGAAGTTCTGAGGAAAAGTGGTGACTCTATGAAGGGATATGAAAATTTGCTGGGCTGAGTTTTTTTAAGTCTGTATGCCAGAAGACTTTTTAAAACCTCCTGCATGAGACAGGTATGCTTTTGTTTGAAAGTCTTGGCTGAATCTGTCTTATTCTGTTTTCCAGAGAAACCATTTGAAGCAGAATCATAAACATGCATCGTAGAGAAATACCCCTGACCCTTTTGGTGCTTATGTTTTTAGGCGCCTCAGGTAAGTAATTATAATCCATCACAAACATACTTCATTGGTCGTCTAGAGGGAATATCAAAGTTTGGCTTATTTATGTGGAGGTGGTTTCTGAAGATGTTGAATTTATTAAAATTTGTGGTTTAAAATTTTACTTTAGAAAGTTGCCAACCGTTTGGTATGCCTGGAATAAAGAATAAAAGATTCATAGGACTGGGATCAAGTAAAGACTCATGTGTAGTTACCAATAAAGAAAGGATTCAGCCCTGTGAGTTTATGTAGAGAGCAGAAAGTGAAAACTTTTATCCTGAAATACATTTGTCTGAGATGAAAATTTGCTTAGCTTCACTTTATTTGAAACTGAAGTGATCACAGCCATCCTTGTTACTGATTTTTACAAAGTTTTAACACATTGTTTCCTCCCCGAAAGGAAGGCAAAAATTCATCTCATTATCTAGGTAGTGAGGAAAGTGAGTGAGAATACCTTACAGATCTTAAAGAAAATATTAGAGTTGGAAGGAATACGTAAGAAAGAGCCTGCTTGGACCAGGAAGGCAGGTAGGCTTTGTGTCCGGTGTCAGGTACCGATTTTAATTTATTAGCAGTCACTGCTTGGAGACTTTCCCTGAGAAGGTTCTGAGACCTCAGCAGGGTTCTCTGAAGAAGAGTTCCGTGATTGATTAACAAGGTTCTCCAAAGGCTTTGGAGAAGAAGGAAGGGGCACAATTGTTGATTTGCCTTGATCCAGTATCTGGAGGAGGGGAGACATGAGCGCATGTCCCCTACTTTGAGAATTACTAATGAAGAGATTACAGTTTGGTTATTGATACTTCCAAATAATTCAGGTCCAATATCTGGGTATATTTACTTAAGAGGATCTATGTATCGTTGGGATCCATACAATGCAACACTACCCAGGTGTTAAAGGAAGGAGACAGACCTCTTCTTGTTGATATGGAAGGACCTGTCGGAACAGGTGAGAGAGACCAAGGTGTAGGAAAGTGTGCATGATATGAAAAGGCCCCTAGCTCTAAAGGCCCTTATAGACATAGGCTGATAACCTTGCTCCCAGGTTATAATGAAAACATGCTGCAGGCTCCAAACAGCCATGCAGCCTTTGCTGTAAGGATGCTAAGGTCCCAGCTCTCTGTCCTTTGAGGTATTTGAAGAGCACCTTTTGTGAAGGGGTCTCCCTAGGCAGACATGACAGTATTTTACGTGTCAGATTCATTTAGCTGAAGTTAGATGACATCCTATTATTGCCCAAACTCAAGACAATTCCAAACCCAGACATCATTGCAGAGGCTGTAGTCTCTTGACCTTACTGGACCCTGGTGCTCCATTCATGGAAGATGGGGAGGGTGTTCTGGGCCATCCATACACCTTGAACTCCACTCACTTCTCCAATCAAAAGCCATTTCAAATCAACAAAGCCTGCAATGTTAAATGTAAGATTAGATCTCTGAAGCCATTAGCTGCCTGGGGAATATGAACTTTCAACTGCCAACCATGCATCCTGGAGAGTATGAATTCCAGGCTAGGTTTCTTTAAGTGATAACTGTCCCCAAAGAGGAATAAGTGCCTATGTCTGTACAAACACAGGCACAGGGGTTCATAGAAGCTTTTTTTATTCATTGATTTTTATTGGAGTATAGTTGATTTACAATGTTGTGTTAGTTTCTGCTGTACAGCAAAGTGAATCGGTTATACATATATCCACTCATTTTTAGATTCTATTCCCATATAGGTCATTAGGGTACTGAGTAGACTTCACTGTGCCATACAGTAGGTTCTTATTAGTTATCTATTTTATATATAGTAGTGTTTATATGTCAGACCCAGTCTCCCAATTTATCCCCCCCCACCTTTCCCCTTTGGTAATCATGTTTGTTTTCTACACCTGTGACTCTGTTTCTATTTTTTTTTTAATAGGTTCATTTGTACCATTTTTTTTAGATTCCACATATAAGCTATATCAACTGATATTTTTCTTTCTGTTTCTGACTTATTTCACTCAGTATGACAATCTCTAGGCCCATCCATGTCTCTGCAAATGGCATTATTTTGTTCTTTTTTATGGCTGAGTAATATTCCACTGTATATATGTACCACATCTTCTTTAGCCATTCCTCCATCGATGGACATTTAGGTTGCTTCCATGTCCTGGCTATTGTAAATAGTGCTGCAGTGAACATTGGGCTACATGTACCTTTTCAACTTATGGTTTTCTCCGGATATATGCCCAGGAGTGGGATTGCTGGATCATATGGTAGCTCTCATAGAAGCTTTTTCATGATTGACCAAAACCTCGAAATCACCCAAATGTTCAACACCAATAGAATGGATAAATAAATTGTCAAATACTACCACAATTAGATACTACACAGCTATGAAAAAAAGAACAAATCATTACTACATGCAGCAATATGATTGCCCATCATAGACATAATGGTGTACAAAAAGTCCGGACACAATAGAGCACATAATGTATGATTTTTGCACTTCGTTATATGTAGATTATATTTCTAAAACGAGAAGGTAAATCAAGCTGTTAATGACCTAACATCCTTTTAGGTGTCAATTAAAACTTACACCCACATTTACACACGCATCACACCTTCTAAGCTGAAGTCCTGAATTGTAAGATAAGGATTTAATAACAACCACCAGATGCAAGGTTGATGTTCATTAAATGTTGTGCTTCCAGGTAGGTTTGACAGCCATGTTTGCAAAGAGTGTTTTTGTCATTAGAGCCACTTCCTCTCTACCTTGTGGTGAACAACCTTGTGGTTAAAACCGGACAGTTGCTTCGAGAAATAAACCCTGACTATAGAGAAAGCATGTTCTCTGTGGCCTCAGAGAATTGCTCTGTTCAGTTTAAGAGTTCTCTCATTCTCAAAATACAGTCAGAGGTTGCTGCCGGAAGACAGGATACAGGGAAGGTCCATTCACACTGACTTTGAACTGTTGGAAGTGAAGAAGGAGGGGAATGATGACCCTGTACAGCACAAAGGATCAGATAAATTTCTAAAGCCAGAGTATCTGGGTTAGTTGAGAAAGAAGGAAGAAGAGAGAGAGAGAGAGAGAGAGAGATCTTAGAACGCGGAAGTGACAGATACCCAGATTTGGACTGAGTCAATATGAATTAATTATCAGTATGAATTGTATGCATCATGTATTGAGTAGCCACACGGTAACCTAGAGAGGTAATGGATTTATACACACGTAGGCGCGCCTTTAACCATCCCCACGTCTGCCCGGGGAATGCTTAGGTAGAGTGGTTGAGAACGAGACCCGTGAGACTTCTGACGATACAAGTGGAAAACTCTGAGGTCTCTAGGTTTCTCTTGTTATTTTCCTTGGAGATTCCTCAGCTAGGGATGTTTTGGGGTAGGTGTGGCAATACTGTGACTTTGGTGGCTTTCCTTAAGAGGAAGTTGTAATGTGTAACATTTCTTTTAAAAGATTACAGTGCATTTATGTGTCTTCTACCTTTGGTAGGTTAAGTTCCGGTATCTTCCTGTTTGGGAGAAGCTGTTGGAAGGTTTTTCTGTCTCCATTTGTATAGTGAAAGTGCCTTGGTGTTAGAAAGATTGACCTCCTGTTTTTTAGTGTTGGGAAGATTGACCCTAAAATAAAAGAATCCACAGAGATGAGACGTTGAGATTTTTCAGGATGTTCCTAACCCAGCTTCTTCACCTAATGCATTAGGGAAAAAAATTTTCCTTTGTCATTCTGTTTTTATATTTTTCTTTTACTTTGCTAATCTTTAGAAGAAACTTGTACCTCACGTCTTCACATTACTGCAGTTGAAGGGGAACCTTTCTATCTGAAGTATTGCTCATCTTCATCTGAGCGTGAGAATAAAACAGCCATCATAAAATGGTACAAAAATGAATCGCATGGACCCCTTGAGCTGAGCTCGAGTAGTTCACCCAGAATTATTTTGCTCGATTATGTTTTGGAGTTTTGGCCGGTTCATTTGAATGACAGCGGATCTTACTCTATCCGAATGGGGTGAGTATACCTTCTCTTTGCGTTGGCGTATTTCATAGCACTCTTGGACTTTGTTCAGCAAATCAAATATACAGTAATTGGGAGGGTCAGATAATCCATCCATTTTCTTCTCCCTACTCTTCCTACAACGTGAAATAAATACTTCATTCTTGAAAAATTAAATTAAATACTGCCCTGTGTTTATTTTCTTAGCAATCATAATGAAAGGAGATGACCTTAGTATGATTTACTTTTAGGTGATCCTTGCCAAAGATAAGTGAGGACTGAATGAAATTCATTTTTAAATTCAGCTGCTTCTGTTACCTAGAGCTGCCGGTCAAAGGAAATAAATGGCGAGGGCTTCGTAATGTTATGAGCGGGTAGTGAAGGAGGGCAGTGTCAGCTTCCTGGGTGGTAACCTCAAGCTGGGGAGCTGGGTTGGAATTGGTGTAGACACATCCTAGTCCAGTTTTCAGGGGTTCGTTGAGAGCCAGGTGGCGGTACTGGTGAAAGACGTGTGTGTCAGCCAATCACAAATTTATAGCCAGGGACAGTGAGAGGGGAGCACTGAAAGGGCTTTGCACAGCCTTCTCAGGCTAACCCTAGAGTCTTCCAGGATATTCGTCGTCAAGAATCCTAAATTCTGTGAAATGACGGCAACCCACTGAATGTGTCCATGATTATTACTGAACTTGGTTCTCTTTATACTTTATTTTGTGAGATGGGGAAGGAGTAACTGGGACAAGAAAACTTCTGTGTGATGAAACGTTAGTGAGAACATTGATGGCATAGTGTTTATCCAGTACATTTGTGATGTTGTGTCTGTAGTTATGTATGTGTGTATTTTTATAGAGGTTTGAAACTGACCTGTAGAAACTAGCTCAGGGCCAGGTGAGGGGTGATGGTGTGCTGCCAGATGTAGCAGCTTTCTTTCACGAGTGCCTCTGGAGTGA
Source organism: Physeter macrocephalus (assembly GCF_002837175.3). Classification (NCBI taxonomy): domain Eukaryota; kingdom Metazoa; phylum Chordata; class Mammalia; order Artiodactyla; family Physeteridae; genus Physeter; species Physeter macrocephalus. The sequence goes on from NC_041225.1 coordinate 20,400,650, forward strand.
GTCCTGATCCTTATCAACGGTGCCTTTGAGAGCAGCGTGAGATACCACAGTGAAATCTTGATAGCACTCCTGTGGTTTTGCACAAAAGGGGGTCATTTTGGTTTGTTTTTATATATAGGAACTCCCAGGAGTTAGAAAGAAGTTCAGAAACTCTTTTTAACCAATGAATTTTATGTGACCTTTTAAGAGGGACCATTCCAGAAGTGGGTCACAACTGGGTCTTTTCAAACTAAGGTAGAATGTATACTCACAATAGGGGTAGAGGAAGAACAACATCTCCCTGATCCTGATTGAAGAAAGATGTGATTTAAATGCACAAACTATTCTGGACAAGGCAGAAAGGACAAACTGATGGGGAGAGTCAGTCATCTACGAATGTCACTTGGAGACAGGGAGGGACGGGGGCATTAACTGTCTTTCTGATGTGAAAGGTGGAGAACACAGCCTGCGGTAGGAAGAGAAAGTGGACTCATCAGGTGGAGGCAGGTTGTCAGAGAGGCGTGGAGGGACCAGGAAGAGGACAGGGAGGGTGGCGGGCCCAGAGTGCTGTGTGATAAGCTTTGAAGGTGTTGGAGGCTGATGAATAACACGAGACTAAAGCAATGGTGGGAGCAGCAGCCTTGACAGTGGTTTTGAAAATAAACGGGACCCTACACAGGAGAAGGTGGTTTTGAACACCTGGGAGCATTGAAGATAGAAACTTTTTCAAATATAGTGCAACTGGTGAACAGTATTCTGTTTTGGCACAGAGGTGTGTGCGCGTGTGTGTGTGTGTATGCATGTGTGTACGTGTGCATGTATGTGTGTGTACATCATTTGGGTGAGTGAGTCTTTGTAGTTTTGTGTGGGAGTCATCAATGAGCAGACCCTACTCCTGGAATCCCCCTTTAATTTTTCAGGAGTCCTCTACTAATAATCAAATGTCTCTGGAGACTGATAGTTTAATCCTACGGCGAAAATCGCATTGTCTGATCAAAGTTTTGTGAGAGTATAGTATTGTACAAAGCACTTCTGTCCTTGAGGGCCAAGCTAATGTGCATTTGATGTGCATCTTGGCCCTATTGTGTACCAGGTGTGTCACCTTGGGCAAGTTAGTTAACCTTGCCCGAAGGTTAGGTTTCCCGTCTAACGTAAGGAAAAGAGTCATCTCAGTGCACACACGTGGTACAATACCTGGAACTCTGTGAGTGCCAGTTTTCTGTCCATCTGATTGTAGACTCAAAGGAGAGCTGGAAGAGCCTCTGGGGGGCGAGTACAAATGTGTCAGGCACACAGGACAACGTAACCTCGTGTAGTATTTAGTATATGGATCTCTATAGAACGTGCAGTTCAAGCAAACATGAGATTGCAAACATCTTCTTTTTTCAAAGATCATTTCCACTACTAGATTTAAAATGGATAACCAACAATGACCGACTGTATAGCACAGGGAACTCTGCTCAATATTATGTAACAACCTAAACCCCCAAAAATTCAAAAAGAATTTTAAAAAAATAGATACATGTATATGTATAACTGAATCACTTTTCTGTACACCTGAAACTAACACAACGTTGTCAAGCAACTATACTCCAATGTAAAATAAAAAGTTAAAAAAATGATCGTTTCCAAAAATGCTGTTAAAATTTTTTCTTCCTCTACATTCCTAACTTCTAACCAGAAGGAACAACAATGGCAGCTATTCAAACTAATTTTTGCTTAGTAAGGCACTTAAAGTGCTAATATAACTACATGGAGAGCAGCCACTACAGACATGGTTTACTCGACAGTAAGAGAAGAGGATAGGAACAAAGTGCCCTGAGAAATATAAAACGCAGTGCATATATACAGACCTTCAGAAAGCATTATAGTCCTCATGAAACCACCTCCACTCTCCCATCCTGGGTTAAGAATCTTTGAACCTGTCCGTCTCTATAGATCATTGACGTTTTAAACATTTCTGTCCTGATATCCATAATACATATGGTCTGATGTAGGTTTGTGTGTGAGAGTGTGTGTGTGTGTGTGTGTGTGTGTGTGTGTGTGTGTGTGTGTGTGTGTTTAGGACATCTCGGGTGTTTCTCATTTACTACCCCCTCCCCCCCTCCCATGGCAGTTATTAAATATCTTGCTGCACTGAACCAAAAAGAGACAGAGCGGGATTTGGGCATCAATGAATGAGTCTCTTTATACAAAAATAAGGGAAATTTTTCACTGGATTGGTTACTAAAAGGTGATATTTGCAAAGTCTCTGTACTAATGATAAAATATGTCTAACCCTTTATTTCCTAGAAATGATATGCATGACTGGAAATTAAATGTCATCAGAAGACCTAAACACAGCTGTTTTACTGAGAAACAAGTAATGAGTAAATCTGTGGAAGTTAAAAAATCTTTGCAGGTAGCCTGTGAACATAGTTACTATCAAAAACTGGTCAACAGAACGTTATTGTATAAGGTAACGCTTTTAAAATATTTTAACTTAAAACTTGACAGAAAAGACAAAATTCCAAAGTGAGGGTCTGATGGCTGTGAAGCATTTTGGTCTTGTAACATACAAACTGTGAGTCCACACAGCTCAGGTGGCCTGTCTGAGCTCCTACATGTAACGCAAGTGTCGAGGTTCCTGCCCCATGCTAGGCATTCAGTAAATGATAACAGCTTCCTCTCCCTTCCTTAATTTTCCTTTTCTTTCAAAAAATTTAATTTTTAGGAATGCTAGCTCATTTTCTTCTGCTGCATATACTTAAAATTTTAAATTCTGTTGTATATGTTTGTCCTGAATATATGCATTTACAAAATTGGAAGATGGAAAAAATGAATGATGAAGATAACAGAGATCATTCATAATCCCACCGGCCAGAGAATGGGGTTTTTCTCCATGTACTTTTAAAAAGTGGTATTTTCCTTTATCCACTAAAAATTATATTGTGATGATTTCCCCACATCTTTAAACATTTTCCCAAACATGGATTCCATTGTATATACACTTATATCCAAGCCCCTGTTATTGGACATTTGTTCATTTCCTACTTTTCACTATTATTTATAAGGCTAAAATAAATATCATTCCCGTAACTCAGAAGGTGTATTATGATTTTATTCTTTAACTAAATCCCTAAAAGTAGAATAACTGGATCAAAGGCTATGAGCATGTTTATGGCTTTTGATTTAAATTATCAAGCTGCTCTCCAAGCCCCTGTTATTGGACATTTGTTCATTTCCTACTTTTCACTATTATTTATAAGGCTAAAATAAATATCATTCCCGTAACTCAGAAGGTGTACTATGATTTTATTCTTTAACTAAATCCCTAAAAGTAGAATAACTGGATCAAAGGCTATGAGCATGTTTATGGCTTTTGATTTAAATTATCAAGCTGCTCTCCAGGGAGCTGGAGAGCAGTTTAAAACCCTCTTTTTCTCATACCACTACCACATGGGAATGAATACTTTAAGAACATTTAAAAGTGTAATGTGCAAAAGTTCTGTTATTCTTAGTATCTTTCCCCCATTTCTTTCCTTAATAACAAGTTAAACATTTTTATGTATTTATTGCATCTCAGTATTACTTCTCTTGTGAACTATTTTCTTCAGTTGATGTACCTTTTACCTGTTGAGTTGTAAGAGCTCCTTTAGACAATACTATGGAAATTGTATATACACAAGTATATATGCAGTCACATGTACATACATAATATGCATACACATACATGCACACACACAACACAAATTATATTATTTCTATAGAGCCACCAACCTGAAAAAGTGTAACTCTGTCATGGAAACTTTGAACAGCTGTGAGAGAGAGTGGTCTGAAGAGACAACCTTGAGAAAGTTCAAGCTACTGATGATGATTCCTTAGAAATGTTTGTTTGTACCTTTTGCTTGAACACTGTTTACTTGTGATTTTTCAAGGGAAGCTCTTATCCAAAATGTTTTCCAAATATCTGTATCAGCCCTGAGTTGACTTGACTCTATTTCCTGTCACATGTACAAATGTTTTTATAGTATATATAAATTTGTGGGGATCAGTGTACTGGGTTTTAAGAAGTCCCTCTATGCAGGTATTTGAATTTAGAAAATAGACGTATTGAGAATGTTTTTAGCTAGAAAATTGAGGGGAGGGGAACAAGGAAACTAAATCAGTAAACGATTGGAAAAATAAATATATTTTATATGCCTTGGAATCGATATTTTAATGTGCCTTAGAAAAAATAAGTTTGGGTTTATACAAATTTGGTGTATGCAGAAACAATTCACTGATGTGAGATACACATGTGGGTGCTTCACAAGCCCATTCTAAGCACCCTCTGGGTCTAGCTCCGCTTGCTACCAGCTTTGGCAGCTTTGAGAGGAGTCTGTGGGCAGTAGCTGCTCCTTGGTTGGTATTTACAGGAACAGGGTCACGTAGTGAAGGTTAGCAATTTAGTTTCCATTTTCTCCATCTCATTCTTAGATTGCTTCAGAACCTATTTATTGGTACCTGATGGCTGGATTGAAAAAGGTGGCAGTTTTGTTATTATTAATTCCTACAACATACAGAAATTTGTGATAGAGAGACATGTTTGTGTGTGCCTATACATTGGAATATTTTTCATGAATTTCTAATCAGTCCACTGTCTTCTGGTGGAGGACATCAATGGATGTGGGTAGTCTGCTAGGTACCTGGTTCTCTGAGTAATTCTGCTCCCACCTCTACTACCTATCCCCAGGATGGGTAGTCCTGAATACATGGAATTCGGCTAAAAGCATTAAGAAATAGAATTGCGTGGAAAATTTTGACCCAAGCAGGGATTTTTTTTTGTTGTAGTGGGTTTTTTTTCCTTTCTCCTCTTCCTCCTCTTCCCTCTCTTTGTGTGTAAAGAGAGAGATTAAAGGAAAATGAGGAAAGCAGCTACAGTGCCCCCTATACTCTATTTCCCAGCACGTATTAATAATAATGATAATACCAGGAATGGGACTCTATTTCATTGTTCCAGTAGAGGCAGTGCCAGATCACTGAGACATTTGCTCAGAAATTGCTAGTTTTTATTCTATTTCCCTCTTTCTCTAAAGATTCTTAACTTTAAAATTTTGAATTCTTGTCATATGATACCACTCTTACTTAAAATATTTTAACTTGCTTTTTTTAATAACAGAACTGTGAAAAGATAGAGAACAATCAAAACCCATTTTTAAAGAAGAATGCAGAGTTTAAAGATCAGGGATATTATACCTGCATGTTTTTCCTTCTTCATAATGGCAAACTATTTAACGTCACCAAAACCTTCAATATAACAATAGTTGGAGGTAAGAGAAATCTTAGAATCGGGGAAAAACAAATGTATCTTAGATTTTAAAATGGAATATTTTCTTTTTTTCTAAAGCCTCACGGGAAGCCAGAGGCAAACTTAGTTGGAGTTGTGACCACATCACTAGTTCAAATATAAGGGTGAAAATCATTTTGGCATCACCTGCCATGCTGAAAAATTTGGGGGAGGATAGTAATGAAAGTTTATATAGGTGAACCTCTGATGTGTCAGTTCCCTTATTTGGTATTTGACTAAATTGTGGAATCTTTTGTTATTAAGCATCTGCTTGCACTCAGTAAATATTTATTGATGGGTGTCTATATTCAATAAACTGTACTGAGTATTGGGAGGTAAGGGAAGCATGGAAATACAAAATGAAGTGAATAATGTACGATTCTCAGGAATTTGATTATAGTCAGGAAAGGTTGAAGCCAAACCCGGCCTCTGTACCCCGACACCGAATTAAATCTCTGAGACAGAGTTGTGGGTGAAGTAGAAAAGAAGAGCTTTATTGCTTTGCCAGGCAAAGGGGGCCACAGCGGGCTCATGCCCTCAGAACTGTGTGTCCCACCCTGGAGGGAGTCGTGAGGAGTTTCATGGAAATGGTTCAAAGAGGGCGTGGTCAGCTCGCGGACGCTCTTCTGATTGGCTGGTGGTGAGGTCATCGGGAGTCGGCATCATCAACCTTCTGGTTCCAACCGGTCTGGGATCTATGTGCTTACTGTAGTCAACCTAAAAAATATGCACAACCTAAAAGCTGAGAGTTATGTTTTATTCGGCGGGAATTTTTAGGACTTCAAACCTGGGAGGCAGCATCTCAAGTAACCCTGAGAGAACTGCTCCGAGGAAGCGAGGGGGGGACCCAGGTTATATAGAAGTTTTGCAACAAAGGGCAGGTAGTCTGAACGTCAAAAGATTATTGTTAATTAAAGAAAACCAGATGTCCCAAGTTAAGGAATTTATCGCTTTTCTATGTATGGGAAGACGCAAGAGTCTGGGCTCTCTGGCCTCATTCCTTTGATGTGCTCCTCAGCTATCTGGGGCCAGTATCCTGTGTTTTCACACCCTGAGTTTCTTCAGGGTACCCTAAGCAGTGTCGGCAGTCTGATGGCTGCTAGATGGTAGGTATTCTTTCCTTCCTGAGTTCCCTCGGGGCTCACCAGCTCTCTTGGAGGGCTGCAATCGCTGATGACTGGGACATCCTTTGTTTACTGATAGGGCAGGAATATTCCATTTATCACCATTAACTTCTCCCACCTGGAGGGGGTTTCAGTATCTGCAAAACAGCTCAAGGATATTGTTCTGTGCCTCCCTTGAGGGGAACCAGGACCCTGCCCCAGGGCTGCGCTATTGTTTCCTGACTGCTCCTCCCTGGTCTCTGCATCCCCTCCCTTCCCTAATTAGCATCTGTTGGAACCTGCCCTTGGAACTCAGGGAAGGTCCTGGAGGCTGAATGAAGCCTATTTCCTGTAATCCAGACATGGATGGGGGACACGGAAAGGCTTTCGTGCCCAGGAGCCCCACAGGGTCCTGCTCGGTATCGAGGTGATAAGCCACATAGAAGCACCGTAGAATATGAAATTGGAGTCATGTGTGAGGTGTTAATGGTGCAGAGAGTCCAGAGGTAGACTAGATGCCGGAGGCTCTGTGTGAGCTGGTTCTCAGAGGCTACGCGCGCGACGTGTAAGGAGCCCAGGCGTGGCTGTAGAAAAGGGCTGTATATTTGGGGATGTTGGCTGCTAGTCTGGTTTATCATGAACCCAGACCATATATCATGGAAAAACTGAAGCCTGGAATTTTAGGGTGACAGAGACCCTAGAAGTAATTTAATTAAACCCTATCCAGTGAAGATATCCTTCATATGACTCAGCCAATAATAGATCATTCAGGAACTACCTTGGAAATTACCAAATCACACAGCAGCTGGGTCCAGATGGTTTTTTTAATTAATTAATTAATTCACTTCTGGCCGCGTTGGGTCTTCGCTGCTGTGCGCAGGCTTTCTCTAGTTGCGGCGAGTGGGGGCTACTCTTCATCGCGGTGCGCGGGCTTCTCATTGCGGTGGCTTCTCTTGTTGCAGGGCACGGGCTCTAGGTGCGCGGGCTTCAGTAGTTGCAGCATGCAGGCTCGGTAGCTGTGGCTCGCAGGCTCTAGAGCACAGGCTTAGTAGTTGTGGCGCACGGGCTTAGTTGCTCCGCAGCATGTGGGATCTTCCCGGACCAGGGCTCGAACCGGTGTCCCCTGCAGTGGCAGGCGATTCTTAACCACTGCGCCACCAGGGAAGCCCTGCGTCCAGATTTTAATGACTGATCGTAGGGAAGTCTTCTTTTCTCATTGAGTCCAATTACTCATTCTTATAGTTTCCACTCACTGTTTGTGTTTGCCTTGAGTAACCCCACAGATTGTCTGGTCCCTTCTGAAAATGACAGCTCCTTCGAGTGTCTGAAGACAGGTGGCTTATCCACCCTTCACGGTCTTTCCCATCATCCAGGAAGCTGTAAACTCCTGGGATGACTCATTCAACAACGTTGTGGGTTCACAGTTACTAGAGCTCGTTGACTTTAGCAGCGTTTTCCCTCTTCTCTACAGCCATCCACTTATATAGCTGTACTCCACGCATTGCGAATGGACAAAGTACCACAAACTTCCTGTCTTCAATCTGCACAAACGTGTTATCTTACAGTTCTGGAGGTCAGAAATCTGAAACGGGTTCACTGAGCTAAAATCAAGGTTTTGGTAGGATTGCATTCCTTCTGGAGGTTCTGGAGGAGAATCGATTCCTTGCCTTTTGCAGCTTCTAGAGGTGCCTTGCATCCTTGGTGCACGCCACCTCCTCCATCCTCAGAGCCCACAGTGCAGCATCTTCAGATCTCTCTCACCTCTTCCTTCATCTCATCATCTCCTTTTCTGGCTCTGACCATCTGCTTCCTGCTTATGAGGATGCTTGTGATTACACTGGGCCCACCTGGCTAATCCAGAACACCCTCTGTATCCGAAAATCCTAAATTAAATCATATTGCAAAGTCCCTTTTGCCGTGTAAGGTATAATATTCAGCATCTGGGGGTTAGGATGTGAACACCTTTGGTGGGGGGCATTATCCTGCTTGTCATGCCCCATAACCCGGGTATCCCATAACTAAATTCTTAAACTCAATAAGTTCTATTTATCTACCTTAAATTCTTCAGTTTGACTTTCTTTAATGTCATATAAATCCTACATCTCTGGTCCCTTGACACTTCCACCACCAACTCCCTCCCTTCGTCCATCTCTGCTTTCTGCCCGTGAGCTCCTCTTTCCTTCCTTCTTGGAAGGAACAGTAAGAATATCCATTATCGAAAGAGCATGCACAAGACCAGGAATTGTGCCAGATACTTTCACTGAACCCTGTGAGCTTGTGACCTTGGGTGAGTTAAATGACTAAGTTTTTCTCCACCTCTCATTCCTCACTAGTGACATGGGACAGTAATGAGTTGAGTCATCCCTCATAGGGGTGCCTTGAGGACTGAGTGAGTGAGGGTGTAGAGCCTTGATAGTGGTACCAGGGACATGGAAAGCTCTGTTATTACCAGCTTAGTGTTACCGTCTCCCGTCTCCTCCCCCCCATATCCCACACTGCCCCACGCGCTATTCTTCTGTCTTAACCACCCATCTTGTTTTCCTCGTCTTCTTGGAGAACGCCACCTGTGTCTTTCAGGACTCAGCTAAATGTCCGTCCTCCTCCGTGCCCCCATGCCCTCTTGTTCTTATTTCTGGTTGCTGTCAGAATCGGATGACATGTCTGTTTCTGTCACTGGAATGAGAAGCTCCTGGAAAGAAGGGATTAACCTGTGTTCTATTCCTCTTGTTGGTCTCTCCTATACTTACAGCTGGCCCTTTGTACATGTGCTCATTACATGTCTGTTGAGTGAATTACAGGCATACCTCATTTTATTAACTTTTGCAGATACTGTTGGTTTTTTTTTTTTTTTTTTTACAAATTGAAGGTTTGTGGAAACCCAGCACTGAGCAAGTGTATCAGCGCCATTTTCCAACAGCATTATTTTAAAATTAAAATATGTACATTGTTTTTTAGACATAATGCTATTGCACACTTAATAGACTATAGTATAGTGTAAACATAACTTTTATATGTGCTGGGAAACCAAAAGAGTTGTGTGACTCGCTTTATTGTCATATTCATTTTATTGTGGTGGTCTGGACAGAACCCGCAATACCTCCAAGATCGTTCTGCACTGAGATAGGAACAGTTTCTTCAGTCGTGCCTCATTCAACAGGATGTCAGGACTCTTCACCATCCTGGCCATTTTCCTTTGGATTTGGTGAATTTTGCCACCATTCTTTTAAAATGTAGAGCTTAGAGTTGAAGTGGATGATCAGGCGGTATCATGGCCTCTGCTGAGGACAGCGGGACTGAGCGCCTACTTGTCTGTGCTCACGGGTGTAGATCTCTGAGCTGTCATGTGGGAAGCATCACTGCTCTGGATCACAGTCCACTCAACCCATCTGGCCTCTGCGTTTTGTCTTCATCTCACGCTCTGGCGGATCTGCTGATGTCTCTCCTCCTGCAGCTGACAGTCTCTGTGCCATTTGATCCAGGGATAGTACATTCATAGGTAGACTAGACATGCCAGGGGCACACACTGAAGTGTCTTCTTCCTTCTGTTACCTTCAGTAGGATTGTACCCTTTACACCAGTTTTACAAACCCAGTGCTGCTCTGGGTTCTTCATGATATACTTCGAGTTCTAGTAGATGGCATCCTTTCTCAAAGATGTCCTTCCATAAAGATGTCCTTTACACCTCCTCTTCCCAGGACTCCCACCAAATTCCTGAGAAAAGAAGATCAATGAAGAGAAAAAGAATCAGTAGCAATTTTCTCCAATACTCAAAACCACCTCCTGCCGCTGTGTGCTTGAAGCAACCTCTGTTCCTCCGTGCTCTCAAACCTGAGGGTTAGATCCTCGTCTGGCAGCAGTTCCTCCAGCTCCTCCTGCCGATGTGAATTCTAGTCTTGCCCAGAGTCTGAATCCCGGAAGAGATTCTTACCCTGGGTTTGTTTTTTTTTTTTTTAATTATCTATGATCTACCTCTCAGCTTATTATGAAGGTAGTTAAAGATCTCTGTCTTTTAACTATTTTATTTTAAATTTTTATTTATCTACTTATTTTTGGCTGCACTGCACAGCTTGTGGAATCTTACTTCCCCGACCAGGCATGCCCCCTGCGGTGGAAGCACGGAGTCTTAACCACTGGACCTCCAGGGAAGTCCTTTACCCTGGGGTTTTGCTACACTAGTTTCTTTCTGTATCCTTGCCCACATTACTCCTTCTTTCCCTTCTTTGCTCTTCACTCTGTAGCGCGTGCTTCCTGGGAGAGCCTAGGAGGGCGTGGGTGCTGCAGGAGAGCACCTGAGTCCCCTTTAGTCCTCACGAGCAAGCACATCTGCTGGGCGCCTGGGAGCCCCCAGCAGGGATGCACCGGACGTTACTTGTAAATGCCCCAGAAGCACCGGAAGTACTTAGAAGGGAGAGTCCAGGTCATGAAGAAAGTTGACAATGCTGATAATAGGAGCAGCAAGGACTGGACTACATAGCCATGTGAATGCGGGACCACAGGGCTGTCCATGTTCTGCAGTTATTAGCATCCTAGGCTGTGGGATAGTCCTCAGTGGGAGGTTGCTGGGGGATTGCTTCCTTCCTAAGTGTTACTCAATGGGGCTGAGGTGGAGAATATCTGTGTACCTCCAGTCTGGGTCAGAGGTCACTAAGGAACAGAAGTAGAACTGAGTTTACAGGAGTGGACACCCCAGCAGGGCCGGGACGAAGGTGAGGCAAGTGAGGCATCCAGGGGCACTCCTCTCACTGTCCTGCCAGGGGAGGGTCTCAGGAGGCTTCTGAGAATAAGTGCCTTGCCTACCCTACCTGAGTCTTGACCTTGCACCTAATAAATCTATCTTGAGTTGAGAGCAGATGGAAAGAAGAAAGGCAGAGTAGAAAGGCATATCCCAGTGACTTTGCATCCTCTAAGTCCTAAAGTTCATTGTCTCCCCAGATGAGCGTCTTCTTCTGGCTTTTATCTGCAGTGGCAGAAGCCAGAGGCTGGAATTGAGGGGAGACCAAATTCAGTGTGCTTTCTCCAGCGAGGTGAGCTTTGAGTTGATGGAAAGTGAAACAACGACCAGTATTCCCTGCAACCCTTATTTAATGAAAATACATTAAATAGTAAATGTAAAGTGATGACTGTTAGAATCTTGGTTACCTGGAATAATAAGTGTATTACAACAGATGTCTTAGCAAAACTCCTTGTAACACGAATGCATTTTTCTTTTCTTTTCTCACTTTCAGACAACAGTAATATAATTCCAGCTCTTCTTGGACCAAAGCTTACGCATGTTAAAGTGGAATTAGGTATATTTTGACATACATATATTTTGGATTTGTGAACGGGGGTCATAATAGTCTTCCAAGGCTAAATCTGGTTCCTTATTGATCAACATTGTGTTCATAACACATACCATGTTTACTGAAGAATATTGAAAAAGCAGGAAAACCTTGTCATTGTTTGATGTGGCCCTTTTTAGTAATAATTACAGTTAACAGTCTGTTCAAAAGATTATGGAAGCGCCTGTGGTTTGCAGACCTGTGGTTTTAGTCACGTTGTATGTGGCTTTTCTCTAATAGTATCTATGATCATTTTTAAATATGAAAACTCAATGAGAATACTCTGGAGAAATGATTCAAACTTATTGTGTGGTTTGAATATTTGATTAATGGGTTCACTTTGAATCAGTGGACTCGACTCTACATTTAGGGTTTGTTTAGACAGGTCTTGATGAATCAATATGTCCAGTTGAGTAATTTCTTTCAAAAGAGAAAGGAAGGAAGGAGAAGAATAAATTCACATATGTTAAACTGAGTATTGTATTAGGTAACTGAAATATGTTATTGTATTAAATCCTCAAAGCGACTCTGAGGGGTATTGTTCCCATTTAAGCTTCGGATTAAATGACCAAAGCTCAGAAAGGTTAAGTAATTTGTCTGAAGTTAAACCCCAGGAAAGGGGCAGAGCTGAGATTCAAGTTTCTTACATTGTTTGTTTGTTGTTGATTGTCATTTGATCCTGTTGATTGTCTCCAAAGCACACACCTTTTGACTACAGATGGCCACAGTCATGTATATGACCACATATGCCCAATGTAGCTTGGACACTTTGCCATTTGTGTTTGTGGCTTGCCTGCTTTCTAGTTTTATTGATTTCTGAACTTTATTATTTCTTCTTCTCATTTTAGGCTTAATTTGCACCTCATTTTTCTTTTGAAAACATGGAGAGTTAGAGAATTAATTTAAATTCTCCTCTCCTGTAGTATGTGTATTTTAAGTTCTAAATTTCCCTCTAATCACTGTTTAGCTGTTTCCAACAATTTTGATATGCCATATTTTCATAACTATTCAGTTCAAAGTTTTAACTATTTTTAAAATTTTTCCTTGTGATATTTCTTTCATCTATGGATTACTTATGTTTCTTAATTTCCAAATATTTGGAGGATTTTCTAGTTATTTTTCTGTTATTGATGTCCAGTTTAGTTCCATTATGGTCTAAGAGTATACATTGTATCATTTAAATCTTAAAATTTGTAGTAACTTACTTGGACCAGAATGTTCTAAGTGCATTTGAAACAAATGTGTATTCTGCAGATTTTGGTTTAGTCCTTCTATAAATATCAATTAGGTGAAGTTGGTTAATGGTACTCTTCATATCATCAATATCCTTACTAATTGTTTGTGTGCTTTATCTGTTGCCAAGAGAGATGTTACTATCTCCAGCTGTGATGGTCAAGTTGTCTATATATCCTTTAGTTCTGTCTATTTTTGCTTTATGTATGTTGAGGTTATCTTATGGGCACATACAAATTGTTGCCTCTTGAATTGACACTTTAACAGTATGAAATTTCTCTCTTTATTTATCATACTACATCTTTTCCCAATCCCTACTCTCTCTCATGTTAGATAGACACACCAGTTTTCTTTTGTTTGGGACTGGCATGTTTTATCTTTTTTCACATCCTTTTACTTTTAACATTTCATTGTCTTTATACACAAAATATGTCTCACATAAACTGCATATATTTGGATCTTTGTTGAAATCCAGTCTGTATGGTGTTTAGTACATTTACATTTAATGACTTACTAATGCAGTTGGTTTGAGACCTCTCATCTTGCTGTTTTCCAGTTGTCCTATGTCTTATTTCTTCCTTTTATTCTCCTTTCCTTTCAGATTAATATTTTTTTATTTAATCTGTTTTGTTTTCCTCTTAGTTATACCATTTTGTATTCTTCATTAGTAGTTCTCCTAGAGATTACAATATATATCCTCTTACTACAATAAGACAAATGCATTTATTAGTACGTTGACAATTTCGCAGACACGTGAGAACCTTACAACAGTTAATTTCATTCATCCTCTTATCTCACTTTAAGCTACTATTTTATGTATTTCTCTCTTGCATATGTTATAAAACTCACAAGAATTTGGCATTATTATTGCTTTAAACACAAAAATTATTTTGTATTTACCCAAATGTTTGTCCTTTATTGCACTGTTCATTTCTTAATGTATGTCCTTGCTTTCATCTGGGATAATTTTTCTTTGAGAGGGAAAAATCTCCTTTGGCATTTCTTACAGTGTGGTTATGCTGGCAATAAATTCTTTTGGCTATTATTTACTTGAAAATATCTCTATTTACCTCCAATTTTGAAGATTTTTTTCAATAATTCTAGGTTGGCAGTTTTTTCCTGCACTTTAAAGATGCCCTTCTGTTGTTCACTGGTTTCCATAGTTTTTGCTGAAAGACTGGCCTTTAGTCTTATTGTTGGTACTTTGATGTGTCTTCTTCTTCTGGCTGCTTTCAAAATTTTCTCTTTCTCTTTGATTTTGATGTGTCCGGGTGTGGTGTTCTTTGCATTTATCCTGCTTTGGGTTCCTCTGAGCTTCTTGAGTCTGAAAAGGATGTATTTAGTTAATTTGGGAGAAATCCTCTGCCATTATGTCTGAATATTTCTTCTGCCCCTTTCTTCTCTCCTCTCCTTCTGGATCTCCAATTACATGTATTATGCTCTTGTTTCTTATGCTCTTGTTCTCTTATTTTTTATTTTTTTCCCTTCTGTACTTTAGTTTTGATCTTGGCCTGTATTCAGCCTTAGCAATCCTGACTTCTTTTATGCTCAGTCTCTGTTAAAACCAGTGAGTTCTTAAATGCATGTTTTTTTCAGTTATCAGTTGCTCATTTGATTCTTTTAAAATAGGTTACTCTTCTTTGTTGAAAACATCCATCTTTTCATCTACCTGTCCATCTTTTCCTCTGTTTTCTTTAACCTATTTATATTAGTTATTTCATACTCTTTATCTGCCAAGTCAGGCATTTGGATCATCTTTGGGTCAACTTCTATTACCTATTTTTTCTATTGATTATTGTCCCCTTTTCTTGCCCTTTTGTATGTCTCTCTTTGTTGTTGTTGTTTGTTGTTGTTGATCTTTCTGTATCTAAAACAACCAAGGTGAATGAAGTTTGTATTACTTTTCCCTAAGAGTGTTTGCCTTTTCTTTGTTAGGCAGGTAATGTGAGGGTTTGATCATCTCAGTCCAGTCAGGAATTGAGCTGAGCAGTAGCTAGGATGCAGGTTTGTTGGATTTAACCTGCTTTTCATCTCTTATGGTTGGGGGGAGACTCCAGTCACGTGTGTGTTGTCCTCCAGTGGGACTTACTCTGCTAAGTACCATGAGACTGCAGGAGAAATCATTAGGCCTTTCCAGCCTCCTATGCTGCCCAAGCCCTTGGCAATAATCCTGTGAGCCCATGTGGCTGTCAGCATCTCCACTGGACTCTCTTTTCTCCATGAGATTCCCTCTATTTTGTACAAACCAAAGCAAATTCCTTCAAGGAATAAAATGGTGGCTATCTCAGCTCACCCTGGAAGAAGTTTATTCCTGACCGTAGTTTCAGTTCATCTGTTTCTCTTTGTTTTCCCTGCACTTTGATGTCTTTAATTTTTAGCTAATTTAATTTTTGTTTTGTTTTGTATCCATTTTGTTTTTCCAGAAGTTGCAGTGGGTATGTAGGCCTGACACTACCTATTAGACTATAGGTTGAAAAGAAAGTCCACTGGCCATCCTAAGTTTTAATAATTGATTTAGACATAAACATTTGAAGAGAAGCCAATTCATAGTTTGGTGATGACCTGTGATTGCAACCTCATTTCTCTGATTTATAATTTTTTTTAAATTGCAGAACAAGGCATTTTTTTTCTTAGATGCAGCTCTATATTATCATTGTATATTAGGTTAATATACATTGGCTGTATTAATTTCAACCTTTGAGAAACCTGAGTTTCTAAAATCTGAACATCGGTTGTCAACTTTTACCTAGGAAAAGATGTACAGCTCAACTGCTCTGCTTTGCTGAATGAAAAGGATGTGATTTACTGGAACATCTGGAAAAAAAATGGAAAGGATCCTAATGTACATGAAGAGGAAGGGACAAGAATTAGGTATGAATATGTGATGTATATAATATATATCATGATATACAAAAATCGTATAGTATCATATATATATATATATGAGATAAAAACACCAGACTCCTGAATGGCTGATAGGATGCTTGAGATGAGTTTAACTTATAATTATAACGTACATATTTTATAATTCGCATACTCTCGGCTGACGCATTATGCAGAAATTTATTGCTGAGACCTAAATTAGAAAAAGAAGGTCAGTGAGGCTTTTTAGCATCGCCTTACAGAAGTAGCTTTTGGTCAGTCAGGATCTGATGGGGATGGGGACTTGACCTAAGCATCTTATCAGAGAGTGATTACCTAGGCCACTGTCATTTGAATTTTGAAAATTGTGTTAAATGCTTTGTTTTTACTAGTGTACCAGAGAAAAGACCAGGTCAGGAGCCTGGGACGTGTACAAGTTATTCTGGGCCGCTTGTGTGCAGTAGGCGTGCCTAGTTGTGTTGTGCACGTGTCACCGTGGGGCCCGCTGGGTAGCCATAGGTGACAAAGCACATCATCAGTACCTTTCCCTGAGGACTCTGGGGGCAGCCCTGGACACAGGCAGGCCATCCATCTATGGCTACCTGTCCAGATCTATGCCCTGTACTTGGCTTACACACACAGATTTCTTTGTTCTGATCGTTGAAAATAATTCATTATAAGATACTTGAGAACGACCAGAAATCACAAAGAGAGAAATAGCCCTCTGAAGAGAGCTTTGTGTGTGTGGCAGGGGGAGTGGGGTGGGTGGATTTCTTTGCTGGGCGTGAGATATGCTGACACAGACACTGCTTCCTGCTCTTTAGAGATAGTTCAGAGCTTCTTTTTAGAACATTCCTTACAGGGATTATCTTTCTTAAGGGTGAGAAGTGAGCAATTTTCTCAAGTCCAGAAGGGTCCCCAAAGATTGTCAGATGTAAGTGATGACCAGTCTCCTGCCCTGTGACATCGTTGTTGCTCCATTGACACTGATCATAATTATGGCAGCACTTTTCTGTCAGAGTCCGTTAATGGAAATTAGAAACACACTAAGAACAGCTAGAAAAAGCAAACAGGGCAATGGTTAGATATAAATATCTAGGAGGCAGAGTTGGTGCAAAAATTTCCAAATGCCATCTAGTTTAAATAGCCTATATTAAGGAATGGTTATACTTATTAAAACAACACATGCTAAGCCTACGGCCATTACAGTGTTTCTGCGTGGCTTTGGGTCATTACTGTCATTATTAAGGTAACTATACACTCAGGTTCTAGTGAGCAGTGGTCCTAAGGTGTCTGTCACCTTAGCTGCACTTGGGAGGTTTTTTTTACACCCTCGCCCAGAACCGGGTGCGTGATTAGCGCTCATGGAGTGTTGGCTCAGCTGGATTGCGTGGCTATCCTGCCACTTTATCTTGTCCTCAGCGTCTGTCCCCCGCTGGATTCCTGCATTTCCTTCCTCTCATGATCCATTGTTAATCTCTGGAGGCATAGAAGACCAATTCACCAAACTTATTCGAAATGGAGCTTCAGCTAAACTAAGGGCTTAAGCGAGGCTAAATCTTTCTTTATACTGGGTGCATGAACTTATGTCATCTATTTTGGCTTCTCAGTGGGTTTTTTTCGGTGCTTTCTTTGTGGATTTTACATTGATGTTAGATGGTTGATACTTCTGGGTTGGTGACTTCTGTACAGAATTATGACTTCTAAAATGCATTTGAGATGGTTAGAGGCTACGGTGGGTACCACATCCCAGCTGCGAGGGGCCTGGCGGGTGAGCGACCACACCTGGGAGTGCTGGCTGACCGCACACCTTCTGAGCCTGCCGTTAGCGGGAGGCAGATATCAAGAGCATTTACCCTGCATCAGGGACAGGGTGGCTTGAGCCCTTTTGGTAGAGAAAGAGAGCTGGCTGCTCCTGGTGGCCTCCGGTCATTTTCTGACCCTCACTGAGCAGCTTAATTGGCATTTCTCATGTGCTTGGGGGTGTCTGAGAATAGTGGGTTTAATTTATTTTAAATGCTGAACCAAAGAAGAGTGATCATTAGGACTGCAAGGACAAACTTGATAGAATCTGCGTCTGTATTAACGATCCGCAGCATTGTCACAGCTGGTGGAGACTTCACAGTGGGAGGAATGCTGAGTAGTCAGGACAGGAGGAACAGGGGAAAACGCAGACACACCTGGGAGATATTGAGGGTTCAGTTCCAGACCACCACAATAAAGCAAATATCACAATAAAGCAAGTCACATGAGCGTTTTGATTCCCCAGTGCATATAAAAGTTATGTTTACACTATACTGTAGTCTATTAAGTGTGCAATAGCATTGCACCTTAAAAAATGACGTACATACCTTAATTAAAAATACTTTATTGCTAAAGTAAATGCCCAAACCATTATGATAGTAACATCAAAGATCACTGATCACAGATCCCCTTAACAAATATAATGATAATGAAAAAATGTGAAAGTTTGAGAATTACCAAAATGTGACACAGAAACATAAAGGGAGCAAATGCTGTTGGGAAAATGGCACCAAAAGACTTGCTTGATACCCTGTTGCCACAAACATTCAATCTGTAAAAAGTGCAGTATCTGCGAAGCATAATAAAGCAAAACTCAGTAAAATGAAGTGTGCCTGTAATTGAGAGAGAGAATATTTTCTTGGGTTTTCAACTGAGCATAGTTACCTCCCCCGCATTTTAATTCTAGGCAGTTTACAGCGCCGTCCCCAGATGGTGTCAGGAGGGCTGAGACCCCCCGGGAGCAGGGGGCTCACACTTGAAGAGAACCCACCAGAAGGGGACTACTGCCTGGAGTCCACAGAGCCGTGTCTTTGTGCAGACGTATTTGCGCATACAAATTCCTCTTTCATGGGTAACGTTGTTGGCAGTGACACAAAGCCTATTGCTAAACCATTTTCCTCTCTTACAGGACTTCAGAAGGCAAATGGCTTGCTTCAAAAATACTGAGAATTGAGAAGGTTAATGAAAACAATCTAAACTTTTCATATAATTGCACTGCAGCCAGCGAGGGCGGCATAGACACCAAAAGCTTCATCTTATTGAAGAAAGGTGTGAGAAATTTTATCTTTGGCAGTTTGTGGAAACCTAGAATGTTGCAGCTGAGAGACCTGTCGTAGCTCATCACTTCCTCATCTCACACACCAGGAACCAAGCTCCTGAGAGGTGAAGGGTTTGCCCTGTGTCACAGGCGTTCAGTGGCAGAGCTGGTGCTCATCCCTTGCTGCAATCCCCTGTGCCCTGATTCCAAGCAGAGAATGAAAACCTCAAGTGTATTCTTTTGCTCTCAATCATATTCCAATCCTGCGTAGCAGCCAGGGGCCCAGAGAGGGGAGGTAGGTAGAGCTCAGGGTTGGAGATGCTGGTGGGTGAGAGTCACAGGGGAAGTGGTCCGGGCAGCTCTGGCACACTCTGAACAACAGGAGGGAAGTTTGCAGCTCGGTGTAGGATGAGGCCAGTGGTCCAGGAGTAACTGCCGCCTCCACCCTACCTTAGCTGGGCCCTGGGCACAGGGGCCCTTGGGTGTGGTCTTTCGTTCAACAAAGACTAACTTAGGCTTCCCTCTCTTGGGTTAGTCCCTGGACTTGGCAAGTGGACAGTTAGTTGATGGCTCTGATCACTGGACTCAGAGCTTTTCAGTGCCTACCTGATGGAGGGCATCCTCCACCCAAACGGTCCAACTTCCATCCTCCACCAAAACAGTCCAACCGAGGGCCACAGACTCAGGAGCTGCTCAGAAGTAGTTCTGTAAACTGTCCTAGATCAATGCATGGCTGTGCTATCTCTGCCATAGATGTTTCTACCCTGATCATTTTTTCCTTCTGCTGGGCTCACAAATGTTGTGTGGGGAATAGGGTCTTTGACTCCACCATTATCCCTGGAGGAGTGTGTGGGCCAGCGTGAGAGAGTGTGTGTATCTGTGCAGCACAGTCATAGATATGCAAGCCTTTCAGAGATGCAGGAACCCCAGGGGCTGCCTTTATTCAGAGTTCACTTACTAAGCAACGATCATTGCTTACTTACATCCTAATAATTAATTTTACTGGAAAGATAATCCCTAAAATTGTGTCAAGATGGCAAGAGTTTTATGTATGCTTACTCTTTTTGACCTAGAAATCCCACCTCCATTAGAATCTACTCTGGGAAAATAATCAGAAACATAGATAAGGGTTTATGCCTCTGTTCATTGCAGCATTATGTATATTTATGAAAAATTTCAGTCGATCTAAATACTGAGATAGTATGAATTATAATTTTAAAGACCTAGAGAAATGCTCATAATATAATGTTAAGGAATAAAGAGTGATCACCAGATGGTTCCAACTAAGTAAATGTTTTCAGGGAAAAAAAACAAAACCTGGAAGGAAATGTACTAGCATGTTGGCGGTGGCCGTTGCCACACTGTGGGATGGTTATTAAATAATTATTCTATCCTTTATACTCCTCTGTGTTATCTCATGTTGTCCATAATGAGCATAAACTGAATCAATCTAGGAAACGTAATTTTTTTCTCAAAGGACACTTTCACATAAAAATATACAAAAATTCTCAGAGCTGAGTGCCAGGCACTGTGTCAACTACTTATGTGTAATATTTAACCCTCCTCCAAAACAGCAACCCTATAAGTGAAGGAGAAAATATTACTAGCTTGATAGCTGTATTATGTGTACAGGTGAAATACTAAGAGTTAGGGCGTCAGTGACTTTCCCTAGGATACAAAGTAGATGATGGAGCCAGGCTGGAGCCCACAGAGACTCAGCTCAGTGCTTGCTCTCTCAAGGTTCTGCGCCTCCATATATGTTCCCAAGCCGCTAGCTGAGGTTTAGGCGTGGGTCCCTCTGAATTTCATCCCAGTGTCTTATCATCCTAGAGATCCAACTTCCAAAAGTGTGGACAGACTACATTGTAATGCTTTCAGTTCACGTCTCTGAATACCCTTGTACACATTTTTATGGAGCAGAGAGGTCACCACTGGAGACTAAAGGCAGGACTGCAGAGTAACTCAATGGAATGTGTTGGGTAGACAAGTAGATTTGTGTTAAAGGTAAAAGCTGACCACCACAGAGTGATGGCGAAAGATGCTGGTGAGATTTCTCTAATTTTTCCCATTTTCTTTTTCTTTCTAGAAGACCCAGTTGACATCCCCGGCCACATCTTCACTAGAGGAATGATCGTAGCTGTTTTGATCTCAGTGGTCATTGTGTGCCTAGTGACCGTGGGTGCCATTTATAGAGTTGACTTGGTTCTATTTTATAGACATTTCTTGGGAAGAGATGAAACCTTAACAGGTAACGAATGTCGTCATGCTGGGGTTTCTTATTTTACAGTTTTATTAAGAAGCTATATAAATAAACATTAATCTTCACCTCATTTTGATTATATTGTAGACATATTGGCGGTAGAAGTTTTCCACAAGAAAAATTGATCTGAACGAATGGTCCGTTATGAATGTTGTCTGGGCCAATTTTTCTTGTGCTTACTCATCTGTTGCCAAAAATTGTTCTCTAATTGTTTCATGCATGTGTGTCGTGTCCTTCTAAATGCCCTGTGAGATGGTTAGGCCCAGGGACTGTGTGTCTGAATGTCATTGCTCACACGCCATCTGGTGCCTTTACAAAGTTCACACTCAATAAAGGTCATTTAAATTGAATTGAATTGGGAATCCCCTGGCTGTCCAGTGGTTAAGACCCTTGTGCTTCCAATGCAGGGGCACGGGTTCAATCCCTGGTCAGAGAACAAAGATCCCATGTGCCACGCGGCAAGGCCAAAAAAAAAAAGAATTGTATTATGGTTCATTATTTTAACCTGGCAAAGGAGGCTGCATGATGTACTTGTAAGAACCTCGAAGTACACACCAAATGACCTGAGTTCCAGTCCCCTAGATCTGCCACTTTTCATCTACTCCAACTTCTATCTGGTGACTGTCTCAGTTTCTCTATTTTTGCAGGTGACTAGAAGTCCTCAAGATTCAAAATAGCTACCAAATTTTAAAAAATCAATCTAATCCATTGCACTTGCTTTTGTCGTTTCCGTGTGTGTGTGTGTGTGTAGGACATACGTAGTTCAAACACCACAAGTCTTAGAAATTATACATGTATACTTGTCCCATGCCTGTTTCCCACCCCATCCCACATTGATAGTGTATCCAAACGAATATGAATAGAGAATCGTATTTCACTCCTGTTTAAAAGACAAATCTTGGCATGCTATGTGCCCTCTTCTGAACTTTGCTGTACTATACCTTGGATACCCTTCCATATGAGTTTATAAAATCTCTCCTTTTTTAGGGTTGCACAGTGTTTTATTTCTGTGGATGTATTATTGTTTATTTAGTCACCGTGTGATGGACATTTGGGTTGCTTAAGACCTTTTGTTATTGCAGAAATGACGTGGTGGATAACTTTAGTACAGTTCTTGTTTCATAGGTGTGCAGTGTAACTGAAGGAAAAACTCCCTAAAGTGGAATTACTAGAAGTGCAGGGGTGGATACAGTTGTTATTTTGATTGATATTACCAATTTGTACTCCATATTTCTCTACTGCCTACCACCTTCAAAGGACAGGAGTACATTTTTTTCTCACAGCCTTACCCACAACCTTTTGGATATTTGCCAATCTGATAGATAAAATCTGAGGGGTATCGAAGTGTAGTTTTCACTTGCATTTTGCTTACTGTGCAAAAGTATGAGCAACTTCTCATGCGTGTAAGACTCATTTGTATTTCCTTTCTCAGAGTACCCATTCATATTCTTTGCCCATGCTTCTACTGGGTTGTTGACTTTTTTTCTGCTTGCTCATTTTAGGCAGCTATTTACATTTTAGGGAGGTTAGCCTATTGTCTATAATATAAAATGCAAATATTATTCCCAGGTTGATGATAGTGGTGTGCTTTTGACTTTCTTGATAGTGGTGTGCTACATGGAAGACTTTTTAATGTGCAGGCATACCTTGTAGATACTGCGGGTTCAGTTTCAGACCACTGCATAAAGCTAATATCGCAATCAAGTCAGTAACATGAATTTTTTGGTTTCCCAGTGCATGTAAAAAAATGTTTACACCATAGGGTAGTGTATCAAGTGTAAAATAGAATTATGCCTAAAAAACAATGTATATACCATAACTTAAAAATACTTCGTTGCTAAAAAATGCTAGACATTATTTGAACCTTCAGCAAGTCATAATCTTTTTGTTGGGTCTTTTTTCGAGGGTCTGGCCTCGATGTTGATGGCTGCTGACTGATCAGGGTGGCGGCCTCTGAAGGTTGGAGTGGCTATGGGAATTTTTTAAAGTAAGACAACAGTGAAATTTGCTGCATTGATTGACTCTTCCTTTCACAAATGATTTCTCTGTAGCATGGGATGCTGTTTGATAGCATTTTTCCCGTGGTAGACCTTCTTCCAAAACTGGAGTCAATCCTCTGAAACCCTGCTGCTGCTTTATCAACTAACTTTATGTAATATTCTAAGTCCTTTGTTGTCATGTCAACAATCTTCACAGTATCTTCACCAGGAGTAGATTCCATCTCAGGAAAACATTTTCTTTGCTCATCCATTGAAAGTTTCATCGTGCGATTAAGTCACATCTTCAGGCTCCACTTCTAACTCTAGTTCTCTTGCTGTTTCCCTCATAGCTACAGTTACTTCTCCCAGGAAGTCTTGAACCCCTCAAAGTCATAAAATAATTTTCATATTTTTCCTTTGAGTTTTTATAGATTCATTATTCACATTTACAACTTCTAATTTACTAATATAAAAATAACGAAGTTAATTCACTTTGCTTTGAGCTAAATTGTCATTAAGTTATAGAATTATTTGTTTTCTATGAAAAATATTTTATTTTTTTATTTAAGAGCTTCATTGAGGTATGATCAATATACAAAGAACTGCACATATTTAATGCGCACTGTTTGATGCATTTAGAGGTGAGGATGCTGTATTTAACTATTCTTTTTCAATGATTCTTTTCCCATTTTTCAGAACTTTTCGCTCAGATTTGTACTTAAATAAACCCTTATTTTCACACTAATTAAAAGAGTCAACCTTATCTCCTAGATGGGAAAACGTACGATGCTTTTGTGTCTTACCTAAAAGAATGTCGGCCCGAGAATGGAGAGGAGCACACCTTTGCTGTGGAGATTTTGCCCAGGGTGTTGGAGAAACATTTTGGGTATAAGTTATGCATATTTGAACGGGATGTGGTGCCTGGAAGAGGTAAGAAAGGAAATATCAGGTAGAAAGCTAGTGGAGTTTTCATCTTTAACTTCATCTTTACTTTTAGAAGATGAAGAGCTTAGCCTTACAGAAGGCTATTCTGCTTGCTTAAAAACAAACAAATGAAGTAGTCCTCTAAACCAGAAATAACCAGCTAAATCAATACAAGCAGTAGTGAGAAGATGAGAAAATTGCACTGTTTCCAAAAATGGCCTCTTGGGACCTGATCTCGTCACTTGGCTTCACAGTTCTCTGAGTCTTTGGAGAAAGGAAGTGGGCATTCCATTCTCAGAAGCAGGTCCAGAATCATTATCATGAGGCATTTATCTAGAAATACCCCACAGTAAGAATGCCTCTTTTGATGATATTTTGAACAGCAGAACCAGTTCTTAATTTAATATGTGATCCTTTGGACTATAAAACAGGTTAATTCTTACCAGAAAATGTTTCTTCTTTATCGCGTTAACATTGGTGAGAAAATTGAAGTAGAAATTAGGACTGATGGTAAAGGATAAATAAAAGGAGATTGGCGGTTCCTAGAATAATTTAGTTGTGAAATTTTATTTTTTAATTAATATGTGAATACAAATGGCTATAACACATATATTGAAGTATATTACAGTTAAAATCAAAGAAATTTAGTAACATTTCCATGTTTTCTCTGAAAGTCTTCCAGAGCTTTGAAGTCTTCCAGAGATTTGGAATCTGACGTCAAATTATTTTGGATGCTGGCGCATCACAAATGATGCAATACAAATGTCTTCATAGTTACCATCAGTCATTCATTCATCCAACATTTAGTGAGCACCATCCTTGTGCCAAATTCTAAGCTGGGCATTTAGGACAGAGTAGGAAATAAGAAACAGTTGTGGGGTTTTTTTTTCCCCTCCTGGGTTACAAATTAGGAAGGGAAAATATTACAAATCAGAAATAGAGAATACTTTTTAGTAATAGATAACTTCTCAAAAGGAATAATATGCCACGTTGTCAGATGCATTCAACACTGTGATATTTTTGTGCGTCACTCTTTGTATCTAAGAAGACATTCTGTCACGTACAAAGTATTTCTGCTTGACTTTACATCAGTTTTATTATATTGGGTTTGGCCCAAAAGTTCGTTTGGGTTTTTCCATAAGATGTTACGAAAAAAGCCAAAAGAACTTTTGGGCCAACCCAATATTTCCATTATTTTTCTAGGAGTCATTTTAAGAATAGATTTCTTCTTAGTGCTTAAATAAAAATAAAGAATGTTTGGATATTCGATTGTGATTAGTTTGGGCTAAGAACTCTATCTGAGGAGGGCTAGAGGTCTAGAACAGAGGTTGGCAGCCTTCCACCCACAGGTCAAGTCCAGCCTGCCACTCTTATTGAAACAGCTGCACACATATGTTCATGTGTGGTCTGTGGCTGCTTTTGAGTTACAACAGCAGAGCTGAGTAGCTGTGACAAAGACTGGATGACCCGCAAAGGCTAAAATATTTACCACCTGGCCCCTTTACAGGAAAAAAATTATCAACCTGTGGTCTAGAATAATGGCAGGATTTAAAAAAAAATCTTTTAATTCAAATTTTAGCATGTTCCACCATCCATGTAAAGAGGCAAGATAGTGGAATGGTTAGGAACATACACTCCAGAACCAGACCACTTGGGTTCAGATTCTGGTTCTGCCATTTACTAGCCGTGTGACTCTGGGCAAGTTACTTAACCACTCCGCTTTGACTTCTTCATCTGTAAAATGGGGGTGATCACAATTCTTTCTTCATAGGGTCATTATGGTGATTAAATGAGTTAATATACATAAAATATTTACAAGAAGGTATGGCACAGAGAAAGTGCCAAGTTAGGTGTTCATTATATCATTGCGTAGATGACTGCTTTTTTAATAGGCATATAAAGTTGAGAATTGATGGTTTATCTCGAAGAAAAACTTACTAGTGAATTTGAGTTAATACAAAATAGGACTGTGTAAAATGATTTTAATCTCATGCCCACCCTTTCAGTTTTCTTAATCTGCCACCTCTTGTATTTTCAGCTGTCGTTGATGAAATCCATTCATTGATAGAGAAAAGCCGAAGACTGATCATTGTCCTGAGTAAAAGTTATATGGCTAATGAAGTCAGGTATGAACTTGAGAGTGGACTCCATGAAGCACTAGTGGAAAGGAAAATTA
Source organism: Physeter macrocephalus (assembly GCF_002837175.3). Taxonomy (NCBI): domain Eukaryota; kingdom Metazoa; phylum Chordata; class Mammalia; order Artiodactyla; family Physeteridae; genus Physeter; species Physeter macrocephalus. Next base: position 20,426,856 of record NC_041225.1, read on the forward strand.
AAATCATCTTAATTGAATTTACCCCAGTCGGGGACTTCACTTTCTTGCCTCAATCACTGAAGCTTTTGAAATCCCACAGAGTTCTGAAGTGGCAGGCCGATAAATCTCTGTCTTATAACTCAAGGTTCTGGAAGAATCTTCTTTATCTGATGCCCGCAAAAGCAGTCAAACCATATAGAGACGAGGCAGAAGTCTTGCCTGTTTTTGCGCAGCCCTGATCTTCAGAAAAGCTGAACAGCAGAAAGAACCCTCGGCAGTCTGGGGGCTGAGTGTATGAGCCTGTGGATAACGAAGGGCATTATTGACATACTTCACTCTACTCTGTGAATGTCCTAGTCACAGTCTGAAGATGAAACGTGTCATTAGGTTGCCGGGGATAAGACTAAACATTGAGCTATAGTCGTGGGCTCTCAGAAGACCCTGCAATTCAACAGAAATGGGTCTCCTGTTTCTTCCTCTTCCATAACTGGATGCAGGCACTCTGCTCAATCTCATATCCAGCAACTGTGAGACTGCACACGGTGCAGAATAACTTATGCCTTAAACTAAGGGTATGTCTTTAAGAGATTTTTAGTGCTAACAATTGAACGGAAGGATTTTAAGTTCACAAGGTGCCATTTCTCTATAAGCCAGTAGGTGACACAGGAACTGGAATGGTGCCTTCATGAACCCACAATAGCTCCCTACCTCTAACCACCTCTGACGGTGCCTGGGATGCGGGGTGCAGGGTGGGGGTCTGGGAGAACCGACAGGGCTGCAAGCAGAGCAGGGAGTGAGGTGTGAGCTGCTGTGACAGGGCCTCAGCCTCAGAGCACGTGCATTAATGTATCCTGGCTACAGCCGCAGGCCTACAGTTCTTGAAACCCCACTAAGATGCTGCAGAGGGCTTGCTTAATTGGACCTATTTGTGGGAACTTCTTAAAAGGAACTCAAAACAACTTTTTAATCTTTCATGCCAGACACAAATTTTAATTCAAATAATTTTCTGGGTCTTTCCAAATAATGGTCTAAAACATTTGTTGATTTTGCATAAATGTTTAGACACAGGATGGGTGCCAGATCAGATGAGTTATTCAACAGCCAAAAAAGGACGGTTACTTGCTTGATTTTTAAAAGATGACAGATTTTAAATGTCCTTTGGGTGGAGGCAGCATGGCAGCCAAGACACTTGAGCTCAAATCCCGGGTTTACCGCTTCCTCTGTGATCTCCGGAAACTCTTCTAACTCATCTGTGATGCGGTCTCCTCATCTGTAACATTAGAATTTATAAGAACTGTACAGGGGGACTAAGTGAATAAATACAAATGAAGCTCTTACAACAGTTCTTGACACAAACTTAACATTCAATAAGTGTTGGTATTGCTACTTTTGTTATTGTTATTAATTATCACCTAGGTCCGTTATTTAGCAGTGTAAAGAGAACAAGATCTGGAAAGGAAGGCAGTATTGACTTGAGGCAATTCATTCTTACAGAGAAGCATAGAGGAGCAACACATCAGCATATCTGCATTGGACGTCTGCAACTTTTCACATTGGAAGACATATATCTGTCTCCTTAGTACTGGGCCTTCTTGACGGCCTCCGAGGTCTGTTCATGAAAATCACTGAGTGAGTGATAAATAGCAGCCTTACAGAGAAAGGAAAGAGCTGGGTAAGTTTGGAAAGCTGGTTAGAAGATATGGGTGCGGCATGAATGTTCCAGAAAAATTTAAAGCAGAGACTGTTTAAAACAGCTGTGGTACTACTATATATAAAGTAGATGATCAACAAGGACCTACCCTATAGCACAGGGAACTCTACTGAATGTTCTGTAATTACCTATATGGGAAAAGAGTCTAAAAAAGAATGGATCAGGTGAATCACTTTGCTGTACACCTGAAACTAACACAACATTGTAAATCAACTCTACTCCAATATAAAATAAAAAATAAAATCAGGCAACTTAAATAATAAAACAGCTGTGGTAGATACTACTGAAAGTCAAAGAAAAATGAGAGGGGCTTCCCTGGTGGTGCAGTGGTTGAGAATCCGCCTGCCGATGCAGGAGACACGGGTTCGTGCCCCGGTCCGGGAAGATCCCACGTGCCGCGGGGCGGCTGGGCCCGTGAGCCATGGC
>NC_041225.1:20429057-20441166 GCF_002837175.3 Physeter macrocephalus
AAAAAAAAAAAAAAAAAGAAAAATGAGATTTTCATCAGAGTTTCAGTATAAGAAAGTGGTCTAGTTTTTGTAGCACTTACAATTTTGTGTGCTAGTTGGATGGCTAAAAAAAGTAAAGGAATTTAATTACTAAGAAGATTTATATGTGAAAATATGTGGTCGTGAGAAATTTTATTGCTATCATCATAGTCTCTAATACATAGAATGATTTGCTTTTCTTTTTTATTATGTATGCTTTAAATACATTAAATGTATTTTGTATTAAATGTATACAGTAAATATATGCTTTAAAATACATCAATGAACCATTGGTCTTGTGCCTTTATTTTTGAAAAATCTTGACATCTTTTTCACTTAGTTTAAAATTTCAGTCCCTCAGTATCAACATAGATTCCCACCTTTTTAATGAGATATGGGTCATTCAAAATGAATGCTTAGATCTATCTCTTTTTTTTGTGGTACGCGGGCCTCTCACTGTTGTGGCCTCTCCCGTTGCGGAGCACAAGCTCAGCGGCCGTGGCTCACGGGCCTAGCCGCTCTGCGGCATGTGGGATCTTCCTGGACTAGGGCACGAACCCGTGTCCCCTGCATCGGCAGGCAGACTCTCAACCACTGCGCCACCAGGGAATCCCAGATCTGTCTTTTTTTATGTCAAATTACTTTGTACCTGCCTTCTTTAAAATCCATCCAGGAGCAAAAGAAGAATTCCATTCCCTCTCACAAGGCCACCCAATGTCCAGCACAAATATTAGGTCTTCACGTGCCAGTTAACTCATGTGCATATTTTAAAATTTAAGTGCCAAGCATTTCCAATCAGGACCAGTACCTAACTTTTATTGATAGAATAATGTCATTCTCTTCTATGACTTCAAATGTCCTTACACTGTGGAGTCCATTTCAGAGAATCAGTGAACAGCCAGCTGTCTAAGATGTATAAAGAAACAACCCTTGTGTGTCTATTACATGCTGGAAACATTTATTAAATTCGAGTTATACTCTCGTAAAGCAGAGAGAGATCTTATTACCCACGTATTCTAAACCCAGGAACCTGAGACACGGTCAGTCCAGGGACTTGACCTGGGTTTGCAATTAGCTAGTGTGACCAGGCTGGGGCAGAGAGGGGTACCGTCTCCTCTCTGGAATTGCCTGTTGCAGGGAGACGAGGTAACTTTTGGGAGGCTGTAGGCGCTTTCCTGGGGAGGCACCTTGTACTAGAAGGGTCTAGAACAGTCTTGCAGAGAGGAAGCAGGGCTGCTTAGGACTGGCTCAGGGGAGGTTAAAAGAGTACGAGGGCTCTTCTAGGCTACTCGGGTAAGGATGGAGGGGGAATAGCACTCAAATCCTCCACAGAATGGAAGTGTACACGTGACTGTGGCACCTGCTGAGGTAAGGGGACTTAAGACCCCTGAGAGGTACCAGGAGCTCATCCTGAGTTGATGCTGAGTGGTTGACCAGCTGGCTGCGGAGGACTGTCAGCAAGGCACAGCGTGGGCGCATCTCTTTGCAGCCATCAACGTGCTTGTCTGAACCGGGGACACTGGCAAAACCGAGTTGAATCATAGCTTTAACTACTCAGAGGAAACAGCTCATCAACCTGGCACGGGTGCACCTCTGAGGGGGGAGAGCCGGGGTTGGGGGGAAGCCATCTTTCTGAGCAGAAGCTACTCTGAGAAACGGCATCAGGAGGCAAGAGGTTGCGGCCAGGCCACAACTCTAGCAGGAAACGGGCTGTGTGCGCTGTGGGCAGGACACCGAGTGCTTCAGCCCCACCTGCGGGCCGCACTGATAGCGATCGCAGTCCAGAGGCTGGGAGTGCCGAGACCAGCACCTACTTTTCTGTGAGAGGCTTGTGAAAACCAGCTTTCATCTCTTTACAGCCTACCTTGTGGTTGCACATACCATCCGGGGAACGTGAGACCCCATTTAAACAATTGCTACAACTTGACGTGCAAGTTTAATAATTCATGGTGGGCATGTTAAAATCGACTTTCAGACTGGGTTTCAGGAGTCCCAGGTCTCTTCAGGGGTGCCTTAGCGACCATCCTGGGCAGTGGTCGCGTGTGTGCCTGGCCCCTGCCCTCTCCCCACCTCCCATTCCTTCCAAATATCAGTACTTCAACAGGAGTAGCGCTGCTTTTACCCATTTTTATGTTGAGATTCCACGTGACAATTGTATTTGGCAAAATCAAACACCTCTGAAGAGGCCATGGTTTAGATGTAATGAACGTGATCCTCCCTGGCTAGTATAAACAGAAATGGTTATAGAATTGTTTAGAAAGGGGAAGAAATAGACTCTAGGCTATTCTTCCAAGGATATAGTCCGAAGTCACCCACAAAAACAATGGGCTGCCAAAGAGCTGTTGATCTTGCCACAGACAGGAAGAAAACTCTGGAATCATGAAGATTCTGCTACAGATGCCAGCTCAGACCATCCTGCAGGCTAGCTGTGGAGCTGCTGAGAGCTAAAAAAAAACCAACTGCTTCCAACTGCTTCTGTTCACCCAACCGAGTCCACCAGGAGCAACTTAGTTATCAATTTGCTTTATCCCACAATATACACAATAGCCGCAGAATGATGATAATACTAACAACGCCATCAATATTTTGTTGACTAAAAACAGGTCAAGATTTTGGGGGGACTGTTTTATCCCTTGAGAACCTCCCATTAGAATGTAAAGTCAAGTCGGTGTGTTCTAAAGTCATTTGAAATGATTCCTCTTGATGTAGTTTTGTTGACTCAGTATACAGTTAGATTTATTTCTTTTACTGTGATTTTTTAGGAATTGCTGCTTAAATTGTATTTATAATAATGCAAAATATTTACATCCTTCTAAGAGCAAATCTGCAAAATAAGGTATATGCAGAGAAGTCCGTCTTCTACCCTTCTTGTTCGCCCCTTCCCCACAGGTAAACCTTTCTAAATGTGATGTTGATTTACCCTTCTGTTTTGTAATATAATTAAATAGGCATACATATTTAATCCCCCCACGTCTTACAGATAAATCGTAGTGTATTAACTACAATTTTTCCACCTTGCTTTTCCCACTCAATATATTCCAGAGATCACTCCCTAACTGTATATGGAGCTATTTCTCATTCTTACAGGTACATGGTACACCATTGTGTGGCTTGGTTATTACTATAGTTTATTCAGCCAATCTCAGATGTTTCCAGTCTTTTGCTATTACAAATCATGTTGTAAAGAATTGTCTTATGCATGCATCTTTTTTTTCTTTCTTTTTTTTTTGGCCACGCCGCAGGCATGTGGGATCTTACTTCCCTGACCAGTGATCAAACCTGTGCTCCCTGCAATGGAAGTGCAGAGTCTTAACCACTGGAGCACCAGGGAAGTCCCCTTATGCATGCATCTTTTCACATTTTTCAAGATTATTTTTGGGATAGATTCCAAATGTAGAATACATGGGTCAGAGGGCAATGTATGTGTAATTTTGCTGGATATTGCCATATTCCTTTTCATAGGGGTAATATCATTTTCCGTTCCCATCAGCAATGTAAGGAGCACTAGCCCCTTAGCTTTTGTGAATTTTACTGTAGCGATGTTGATCTTTTTCATCCCTGTTGTTGAAAGGTCTTTACATATTAGAACTAAGACATTGTGATGTAAGTTGCAAATATTTTTCTTTCCCGCTTTGTCCTTTGTGTTTTTAACTTTGCTTGTGGTATTTACCCATTCCCTGATTATAGAGGAATTCACCCATACTTCCAATACTCATATAGATTAATTTTTAACATTTAAATATTCAATCCATTTGGAATTTGTACTGGTGTGCAGTGCAAGGAATGAATCCATTGAATCATTTTTCAGATGACAGTCCAGTTACCACAATGCTACATTTTTACTCTTACCCACTGATTTGGGATGCCCCTTCTAACTTATACTCAATTTCCATTTCTTATTAGATCTATTTCTGGACTATCTAGTCTATTCTATTGGTCAACTTGCTATTCATGTGGTAATACCTCACTGTTTCAATTGCAGAGATTTTAAAACATATTTTAATATCTTGTAGGGGCTATGTCCCTAATCTCACCCTAAAGCTCTTATTTTTCAGTGATTTCCTGACTTTTCGTGCATGTTTTTTTCTTCCAAATGAACTTTATAATTAGTATGCTTAACTCCAGGAAAAAAAAAAAACTGATGACATTTTATTGAGTTAACATTAAATTTTTAAATTAATATAGGGAGGATCAACTTATTTTTGAGATTGCGTCTTCCTAGCCAAGAACATAAGATGTCTCTCCACTTGTTCAAATATGCATTTGGTTCCTTCAGGATTGTTTTATAGTTTTACTCATAGAGATTTTGGATATTTCATGTTAAGTTTGGGCTATTTTGCTGTTAAAATGGTGTCTTCTCTTTGGTGATCTTCTAATTTGTTTTTATATATATACACTAAGGCAATTGATTTTTCTGTTGATTTTATCATCTGCTACTTTATTATATTCTTATTGCTTGTAGCAGTTATTTAATTGATTCATATCATCTGCAAAAAGAGATAGGGGATTTTTCACTCTTCTCTTCCAATTCCAATGCTTCTAATTGCTTTTTCTTGCTTAATTGTATTAGTAATTAAGCCTCCAGCATAATGTTAATAATAGTGGATGTAGCTATTCTTGTCTCTCTCTGACTTCAGTGGGAAGCCCCTAGTGTTTCCCCACTGAGTATGACACTATTTTACATACCTACACCGTATATATACTATATAGTTAATTAAATTAAGCACAGCTCCGTTAGTTCCAATTTTATCCTGATTTTTTTTTAACATAAATGGGTATTGACTTTTGTCCAATGCCTTTTCATGCAACTATTATACAAAAGTCATTATATGATTTTTCTCCTTAGAGAATATTAATGTTTTCATCATATCATACCATTCTTGCATTTTGGAGTAAATTTCACTTCATCCTAAGATTTTTTTAAGACAAGCTATGTATTTTGTTCACTAATACTTTATTTAGGAATTTGCATATTTGTTTCTAAGCAATATTGAGCTGTAGTTGTGTGTGGGTGTGGGTGTGTTTAAGTATTCAATCTTAAAGAAGTATACAATCTTTAAGTATTCTTAAATATTAGCAAACAGTGAAAAATCATTAAATATTTGAGAAAGTTTTCTACTATGAAAGGTCAAGGTTAACAACAAAACAGAGCTTGGAGATAAGCCAAGGAAAAATATATTTACAAACAAACTTTAATATTCTCAGAGAAACAAAGAAAGATGTTACATCAGAGCACAACAAAATGGAGTTGGAAATTAAAAATGAGATAACTGAAGTGGAAAACACAATATCCAGGTTAGAGGGTGGTGAGGTGCCACCCAGAATGTAAAAAAAAAAGCTAATTAAATTGAAAATAGAGGAGAAAAAAGAATTAGAATATGGGCCGAAATTAATGTAATAGAATATCTATAAAATGAGAATAAGCAAACGCCCTATACCATGAGAATAGAGAAATAAAAGGAATTTTTTTACAAATAAGTAAAGAAAATATCTCAAAATTGAAGGACATGAGTTTCTAGATTGAAAGGGCTACCAATTTCCCAGCAAAACAAATAGAGAATCACTTCCAAACTTGGAAGGAAAAGTGATGTGTTCCCTACAGTCTTATACTCAAACAATTATTCTCCAATATGAGGACAAAATAGAGATTTTCAAACATATAAGCCCTCAAGATATTTACTTCCCATGTACACTGTGTCTGAGGTCTACTGGAAGAGGTGCTTCTCCCCAAAAGAGAACATCCTCTAAGAAGGCTCAGAAATAAGGGATCCAACTTAGGAGAGTGGTAAAAAGTGTCTCCAGGCTGACCGCAAATGGAAATCCCAGGATGGCAATTGAGAGCAAGTTCCAGATAGACCGTTTTCAGGAAGAAGACAGATTTCCCAGTGTGGTTAATGCACTGAGAAGTCATTTACATTTCTAGTGGAAAGTTGAGGAATGAGTTAATGATAAATATAGAAAAATTTAATCAAATGAAGAAAAATAATTATTAGCTTCTAGTGAAACAAAAGTTGGTATATGAAAAGAGATGTAGTCAAATAGCATTATATGGCTCAGCCATAAATAGTATTTACCTGTAACAATGGTGTAAATATTCAACATTTATTTAACTAAAATTATGGTATAACTATATTTGGAGGGAAAATGTGTTTGTGGTAGTGGTGGTGCTGGGGGGTAAATCACACCTTTCATTGTTAGGAAGTCAACAGATTATATCTAAAACTTTGTTCAAAGTCAAGGTTCTTAGAAAGGCAGGCTATGCTTTGCTTTCTCATTAATCCCTGGTCCATTTGCTGCAATATCTCCCATACTCTGCAGTCCAGGACGTCTGCAGGCTCTGGATCCCCAGTTCTAATGAAAACTCTTCAACCCCACTTGACTTCTCAGTTGCAGTCAACACTAGTCACCCCAGTTTTCTTCTGAAACCTCCTTGGATTTGTGAAAAGATTCCCTCCTGGTTTTCATAGCCCCATTTTCATATTCCCTTTTCATACTGTTTGGTGGTTTCTCTTTCTCTGTTCCATGCCACCCCTCCCTTTAAATTTTCCAGGGTCCCTTTCTGGAATCTTCTTTCCTTCTCTTGCTGCATATTATCCTTGCCCATTGATTTAGCAAACCTAAAGAGGAAAAATATCCCTCTTTCCATCTGTGGTCTGTTTTCTGAGCTCTAGAATCACACATTCAGCTCTACCTTGGTTATCTAGAAACGTATATAACATCTAAAACTCAACTATTTATACTGAATTGATTCTAGTTTCCCAAAGCCGTTGTACCTCTGTTTTGGTTTTACGAACCCATTTTCTACCTGATGAAAATGGTAGAACCATTTTCTTCCAAGGAGGAAACTGAGGGTCACCTCTATTAATTCTCTTTCTCCCATGTTTCATATTCAGTCAGGAAGTTCTACCCTGGACCTGTGTTCTCTATAATAGCTCCTTAGCAGCTGCCTTACATATGTCCCTTACTAACGCCTGCAAAAATAGGTGAGTAGATGCTTCTGACAGAGCTTAAAGAGGTTCTTTTCTGTTTGCTGTTCTGTTTACTGCAAGTTTCTCAGTCATCAGCTGAGAATGAGGATGAGGGAGGAAACTTTAGAAGAAAGGAAGAAATATGAAGTTGTTTTCTAGGAAAATAAGATAGTGAGTGAAGCAGAGAAATATAGCATGGCTGCTAACAAGTATTAAAGTCTCCCTCAGGTTATGGAGACCAGTCAGCATGCCTGCGTGTTTCCTCCAGCCATGTTCAGTTGTGTATGTTCAACTAAGGAAGAGAGTTGGTAATTTTTAAGCTAATGAGATAAAATAAGAGAGTGTTAAGTGAACTAAAGGTATAAGTAAGTGACTGATAATAATGCATGACAATAAAACTTAAGTTGGAAAATGCATGTATAGAGGGTGTCATTGAAGATTTGCTAAGAGCAATATGAGTTTCTTCTGTGACCACATGATTGTCACAAATGAATTGATATTGGAGTGTTTCAGGGAGTAAGATGATAGAATGCTTGAAACGGAGATTATTGAGGCATGTCAAATACTAGTAATGGCAGGTGTAGGAATAAATGCCTGAGGTAGGCATGGAAGTCAAGACATTTGGAAGAGAGGAAGTTAAAGAATAGAGAGACCAGGGTGTTCCATGGATCATCTATGTGAATACGAAAATTACCAAGAATCAAAACAGGGAGGGTTCTGGTGAGCATAGGAATAAGTGGGGGGCTAAACTCTTCAGAGAATGTGAAACTGAGAGGAACCCTGAGGGGCTTTCCCAGGAACAGACTCCTGTGTCCTCTGCCTCTTGTTGGTAGAGCTTTAGCTTCCTAGGCTTTCCCTGAGTTCCAAAGAGCAAATTTAATCAGAGAAGCAAGAAAATGCAAAAACAAAGGAAAGCAGTCAAGCAAGACAAAATAATAATAGTTTAGCCATAAAATTAGGTCAAGGACTTTTAGTTCTTCCTCCAGCGCTAGTTATTTTGCAGGTACTAAAGCCCCCACCAGGTGGAGAAAGTTAACTGCAAGCTGACCACCAGCATGTGGACCTCAGATACTTTGGAACCAGAAGGTTGATGATTGAGATTTCCAAAACATGACCCTGTTACCTCACCGTCAGCCAATCAGAGAATTGTACACGAGCTGATCTCATCCCCTGAGACTCTCTCCCTTCACTTTGTCCTTAAAAACCCTTCCCTGATAGCCACCAGGGAATTCAGGTCTTTGGAGCACAAGCTGCCTGTTCTCCTTGCTTGGTACCCTGCAGTGAATGCCGTTCTCTCCTTCACCACAACCTGGTATAAGTAGACTGGCTTTGCTGCATGTAGATCCAAGTTCTGTTTAGTAACAAATGCAGCAGTGCGACCAGGGGTTTGGGGACAACCTCAACAAGGTGAGTAATGGGTGGTAGTACAGGGTGAGGACTTGCTATTCAAAGCTGAGGATTTTTAGGGAGGAGGGAGTATAATGGCTGGAAATCAGTGGCTCAAGGGTCTGGGAGAGAAAACAACCACAATTTAAGTGGGCTGTTAGGGAAACAATGTCCCTGGGAGAGAGTCAAATAGCAATGGTGAGAAAGGGGTAAGAAAGTCCAGGGAAGAGTTTGAAGATATGACAAATGATCAATTTAACCATCTACAAATGAGGTTAGAAAAAAATTAATTAAAATTCAGAGAAATCCCTCTGGGAGACATCCCCAAGTCTGCAGTTTGGCTAAGAGCCCATCTCCTATGGTCCACTGTGCATACCTCTATTTAGCATTTACCATCTAAGAAATGATCTTCAGAGGTCCAATCCCTCTTTGGCCAGCCTAACTGTTCACAGTTACCAGCAAAAGATCTTGCTTATAGTAGATGGTTAGCAAATGTTTGTTAGATTGGACTTATTACTGTGCACTGTAATTATTAACTTTCCCCCCAAATATGAGCTCTTTGAGGATAGAGCGTGTGTGTTTTATTTATCCTTGTATCATGTTTCTGATACAATAATAGACACACATAAAATGCTTGGAACCATGAATGCTCAGAAGAGATTCATTTTTATTTCTCCCAGAAATTTACTCCAAGTGAAATAGAATTCATTTATCCAACGGTAATATTATACGTTTCAGTTATTTATTGCTATCTAACAAATCACCCCAAAACTTAGTTGCTTGAACATTGACAGTTTGTTATTTCTCACAATTCTGCAATCTAGGTTGGACTCCATTGGACCATTTTTCTGCTCCATGTGGTGTCTGCTGGGTCTGGAACATCTAATATATTCTTCACTCACATGTGTAGACTAAGATGGTTGGAGCAACTGGAGTATGACTAGACAGCTCACTCTCTCTCTCTCCTCATGTTTTTACAACTAGCTTTTATAGCTACTTGAGCTTCCTTACAGCAAGGTGATCTCAGAACATTTGGACAAGAAATATTGTATCTGGCCTCCAAGAGAAAGCTGAAGACCTTTAAAAAACTAGATCCAGATGGGCACTTCCACTGCATTTTGTTGGTCAAAGCAAGTCACAAATTCAACCTAGATTCAAGAACAGGAACAATAGACTCCACTTCTCGACATGCACAAGAATGCACAAGAAGGACCAGAGGAACTGATGGCAGCCATTTTTGGAGACTATCCCCACAATGCCTGTAGGAGGGTATTCTGTCTCCTGCAAACCCTATGCAAACTCGATTAAAGTGATCAAACTGGCTTTAGGAATCACCTCTCTAAACAACTTTAGACTCAACTTCAAGGTCTGCATAAGGATCTCTGAAGCTTCAGAAGGATAGCTCCCACACCCCAACTCACTTGAATCCAGTTCAATTCAACAGTTATTGAATACCGGTCATAGACAACCCCTTACGTTTAGCCTTTTCCTTCCATCTTAGCCACATCTCTTCCCAGGTCTCTTGCCTTTATTCTTTTTTTTTATCATTCATCTTCCATGGATTTTATTTATTTATTTTTTAAACATCTTTACGGAGTACAGTTGCTTTACAATGTTGTGTTAGTTTCTGCTATATAACAAAATGAATCAGCTATATGCATATGTATAACCCCATATGCACCCCACTTGCATCTCCCTCCCACCCTCCGTATCCCACCCCTCTAGGTGCTCACAAAGCACCAAACTGATTTCCCTGTGCTATGCAGCTGCTTCCCACTAGCTATCTATTTTACATTCTGTGCTATGCAGCTGCTTCCCACTAGCTATCTATTTTACATTCGGTAGTGTATATATGTCAGTGCTACCCCCTTCCCTCCTCCCAGCTTACACTTCCCCCTCCCCATGTCCTCAAGTCCATTCTCTACGTCTGCGTCTTTATTCCTGTCCTACCCCTAGGTTCATCAGGACCATTTTCTTTTTAGATTCCATATGTACATTTTAGCATACAATTTCATTTCATTTCATTTAATGGCTGAGTAATATTCCATTGTATATATTTGCCACATCTTCTTTATCCATTCATCTGTCGATGGACACTTAGGTTGCTTCCATGTCCTGGCTATTGTAAATAGAGCTTCAGTGAACATTGCAGTACATGACTCTTTTTAAATTATGGTTGAGCTGCATGTGCTGCTTATAAATTTTGGAGATTAATCCTTTGTCAGTTGCTTCATTTGCAAATATTTTCTCCCATTCTGAGGGTTGTCTTTTGTTTTGTTTATGTTTTCCTTTGCTGTGCAAAAGCTTTTAAGTTTCATTAGGTTCCATTTGTTTACTTTTGTTTTTATTTCCATTTCTCTAGGAGGTGGGTCGAAAAGGATCTTGTTGTAATTTATGTCATGGAGTGTTCTGCCTATGTTTTCCTCTGAGAGTTTGATAGTGTCTGGTCTTACATTTCGGTCTTTAATCCATTATGAGTTTATTTTTGTGTATGGTGTTAGGGAGTGTTCTAATTTCATTCTTTTACATGTAGCTGTGCAGTTTTCCCAGCACCACTTATTGAAGAGGCTATCTTTTCTCCATTGTATATTCTTGCCTCCTTTATCAAAGATAAGGTGACCGTATGTGCATGGGTTTATCTCTGGGCTTTCTAACCTGTTCAATTGATCTATGTTTCTGTTTTTGTGCTAGTACCATACCGTCTTGATTACTGTAGTTTTGTAGTATAGTCTGAAGTCAAGGAGTCTGATTTCTCCAGCTCCATTTTTCTTTCCCAAGATTGCTTTGGCTATTCGGGGTTTTTTGTGTTTCCATACAAATTGTGAAATTTTTTGTTCTAGTTCTGTGAAAAATGCCATTGGTAGTTTGATAGGGATTGCACTGAATCTGTAGATTGCTTTGGGTAGTATAGTCATTTTCATAATGTTGATTCTTCCAATCCAAGAACATGGTATATCTCTCCATCTGTTTGTATCATCTTTTCTCTCATCAGTGTCTTACAGTTTTCTTCATGTAGATCTTTTGCCTCCTTAGGTAGGTTTATTCCTAGGTATTTTATTCTTTTTGTTGCAATGGTAAATGGGAGTGTTTCCTTAATTTCTCTTTCAGATTTTCATCGTTCTTGTATAGGAATACAAGAGATTTCTGTGCATTAATTTTGCATCCTGCTACTTTACCAAATTCATTGATTAGCTCTAGTAGTTTTCTGGTAGCATCTTTAGGATTCTCTATGTATAGTATCATGTCATCTGCAAACAGTGACAGTTTTACTTCTTCTTTTCTGATTTGGATTCCTTTTATTTCTTTTTCTTCTCTGATTTCCATGGCCGAAACTATGTTGAATAATAGTGGTGAGACTGGGCACCCTTGTCTTGTTCCTGATCATACAGGAAATGTTTGCAGTTTTTCACCATTGAGAACAATGTTGGCTGTGGGTTTCTCATATATGATCTTTAATATGTTGAGGTAGCTTCCCTCTATGCCCACTTACTGGAAATTTTTTATCATAAATAGATGTTGAATTTTGTTGAAAGCTTTTTCTGCATCTATTGAGATTATCATATGGTTTTTATCCTTCAGTTTGTTAACATGGTGTATCACATTGATTGATTTACATATATTGAAGAATCCTTGCATTCCTGGGATAAACCCCACTTGATCATGGTGTATGATCCTTTTAATGTGCTGTTGGATTCTGTTTGCTAGTATTTTATTGAGGATTTTTGCATCTATGTTCA
>NC_041225.1:20441189-20441701 GCF_002837175.3 Physeter macrocephalus
TTCAGTGCTTGTGATTGGTCTGTTTATATTTTCTGTTTCTTCCTGGTTCAGTCTTGGTTGGTTGTGCTTTTCTAAGAATTTGTCCATTTCTTCCAGGTTGTCCATTTTATTGTCATATGGTTGCTTGTAGTAATCTCTCATGATCCTTTGTATTTCTGCAGTGTCAGTTGTTACTTCTTTTTCACTTCTAATTCTGTTGATTTGAGTCTTCTCCCTTTTTTTCTTGATGAGTCTGGCTAATGGTTTCTCAACTTTGTTTATCTTCTCAAAGAACCAGCTTTTGGTTTTATTGATCTTTGCTATTGTTTCCTTCATTTCTTGTTCATTTATTTCTGACCTGGTCTTTATGATTTCTTTCCTTCTGCTAACATTGGGTATTTTTTGTTCTTCTTTCTCTAATTGCTTTAGGTGTAAGGTTAGGTTGTTTATTTGAGACTTTTCTTGTTTCTTGAGGTAGGATTGTATTGCTATAAACTTCCCTCTTAGAACTGCTTTTGCTGCATCCCATAGGT
>NC_041225.1:20442292-20442552 GCF_002837175.3 Physeter macrocephalus
GTGTATTCTGTTGTTTTTGGATGGAATGTCCTATAAATACCAATTAAGTCCATCTGGTGTAGTGTGTCATTTAAAGCTGTGTTTCCTTATTTATTTTCATTTTGGATGATCTGTCCTCTGGTGAAAGTGGGGTGGTGAAAGTGGGGTGGTAAAGTTCCTGACTATTATTGTGTTACTGTCGATTTCCCCTTTTATGGTTGTTAGCATTTGCCTTATGTATTGAGGTGCTCCCATGTTGGGTGCATAAATATTTACAATTG
>NC_041225.1:20442857-20443724 GCF_002837175.3 Physeter macrocephalus
CTAGGTCTGAAGTGGGTCTCTTGTAGACAGCATATATATGGGTCTTGTTTTTGTATCCATTCAGCCAGTCTATGTCTTTTGGTTGGAGCATTTAATCCATTTACATTTAAGGTAATTATTGATATTTGTGTTCCTATTACCATTTTCTTAATTGTTTTGGGTTTGTTTTTCTAGATCTTTTCCTTCTCTTGTGTTTCCTGCCTAGAGAAGTTCCTTTAGCATTTGTTGTAAAGCTGGTTTGGTGGTGCTGAATTCTCTTAACTTTTGCTTGTCTGTAAAGCTTTTAATTTCTCTGTTGAATCTGAATGAGATCCTTGCTGGGTAGAGTAACCTTTACTGTAGGTTTTTCCCTTTCATCACTTTAAATATATCCTGCCACTCCCTTCTCGCTTGCAGAGTTTCTGCTGAAAGATCACCTGTTAACTTTATGGGGATTCCCTTGTATTTTATTTGTTGCTTTTCCCTTGCTGCTTTTAGTATTTTTTCTTTGTATTTAATTTTTGATAGTTTGATTAATATGTGTTTTGGTGTGTTTCTCCTTGGATTTATCCTGTATGGGACTCTCTGCACTTCCTGGACTTGATTGACTATTTCCTTTCCCATGTTAGGGAAATTTTTGACTATAATCTTTTCAAATATTTTCTCAGACCCTTTCTTTTTCTCTTCTTCTTCTGGGACCCCTATAATTCGAATGTTGGTGTGTTTAATGTTGTCCCAGAGGTTTCTGAGACGGTCCTCAATTCTTTTCATTCTTTTTTCTTTATTCTGGTCTGTGGCAGTTCTTTCCACTATTTTATTTTCCAGGTCACTTATCTGTTCTTCTGCCTCAATTATTCTGCTATTGATTCCTTCTAGAGAATTTTTCAT
>NC_041225.1:20443988-20510477 GCF_002837175.3 Physeter macrocephalus
TGCCTATTTCCTCATCATTTGTTTGGTCTGGTGGGTTTTTACCTTGCTCCTTCATCTGCTGCATGTTTCTCTGTCTTCTCATTTTGTTTAATTTACTGTGTTTGGGGTCTCCTTTTCCCAGGCTTCAGGTTTAGAGTTCGCATTATTTTAAGTGTCTGCCCCTGTCACAGACACCCAGTGGGTGAGGTTGGTTCAGTAGCCTTTGTAGGCTTCCTGGGGGAGGGGACTGGTGCCTGTGTTCTGGGGGGTGGGGCTGGATCTTGTCCTTCTGGTGGGCAGGATGCAGCTGGTGGTGTGTTTTGGGGTATCTGTGAACTTAGTATGACTTTATCCTGCCTTTATTCTTATCACTGTGTTGCTCTCACATGACTGTGTAAGCCTGGAGCTTCATGTGCCTGGAATATTGTTCAGCTGCTCCCTATGACCTGTGTTGGAACAGACCTGTAAAAAACCTCATATCCTCTTGGAATCCTAGGCAGATTCGTCACCCGGGCGGGGCAGATATATTTTTTTGGTTCATTCCTAGTTATAAATGCTAATTCCCTCTTCTCTCTTCCACCTCAGGGGAACACTCATTTTGCCTTCATCCCAAAGCAAATGTAGTCTTCTTTTATATTTTATGTTATCCTCTAGTTATGTGTAGAAGCAGCCCTGGAGCATCCATATGCTCAGATGAATCAGCCTTATCTTTGTTAGACTATCAGCCTCTTGAGGATGGGTGATATCTAAGCTTAACCAAGTTGCTTTCTAGATAAAGCTCTTTCTGACCAGTGTGGTCTCAGAGTGTCCTAGGGTTCTTATTAAGTGATTTTATTTGTTCTTTCAAAGGAACAGTGGGATTCTTAATTATATGTTATATTTTGAATCTTTGTTTTAATAAAGAGGTACCAAAAAATCTTGGTGACTTCAGAGTTTAAATTTATTTCCCTGTCTGTATCAATAAATTATTGTTTCAAATAAATGGTGTTAGAGAGATGTTTTTGTCTTTTTCAGAATTAAAAAAAAAGTTAATCACAAGAAAAGCTTTAGGTTATACCATAAAGGTTACATTTTTGGGAGTTAGTTTTACAAAACGAAAAAAAAACCCAAACCCACAGTTGAGAAACTGTTGAGTGCTAGTAATCTTTACAGGAAATTCCTGTAAAGGAAGTAGGATTACTCACTCTTTCAACTAAACCTAACCACAAACCTTATCTAGTCAAGGAGGTTGGTCTGGGGAGAGTTTTAGATGCTTCATCTTCAGGTCGTTTCCTTCTACTTATAGAGGTCATTAATTTGATTTTCCTCTGTATGACCATGGATTTGACAATGTCAATGGTCATTTACAAAATATAAAGGTTTTCCTTTTTTTTTTTTCTCCAGGTTTAGCTCATTATTTACAAACTTGTGTGAGTTACATATACTTTCTCCATTTATCTATCTGGCTAGGAAGAGATATTGTAGACCTCTGAAAATGGATATTCTCATATGCTCATCTTCAGATAGAAAAGCCGGCAGTCACTGAAAGAAAGACTTGAAGTTCCTTTCTCTTTTTCAATGTCGTAAGGACAGGAAATACAGGTAAGACAATGTTTTGTTTTGTTTTGTTTTCCACTAGGTTTCCTAACCAGCAAATATAAGTTGAGAAAAGAACTTAAATCATTTTTTAAATGGATTGCTAACACAATTCTTTTTCATAAAGTATTTTGTACTAATAAATTTGCTACCTAATTAGCACATTTTACATCTCCACCCATATGGAGACTTTATAAAAAAACAAAAACTGGTGGTTATGAAATAAACCTATCTACAATGCTTTGAGCATTTTGTGGGAAAGGTGGAGAGCAGAGGGGTTCAAAATATTTGCCAACTCAGCCATAAAAAGAAACAAAATTGGGTCATTCGTAGAGATGCAGATGGACATAGAGGCTGTAATACAGAGTGAAGTAAGTCAAAAAGAGAAAAAAAAATCTCATATTAATGCATATATGTGGAATATGAAAAAAAATGGTATAGACGACCTTATTTACAAAGCAGGAATAGAGACACAGACATAGAGAACAAACATATGGATACCAAGGGGAAAAGGTGGGGTGATAGGGTGAATTGGGAGATTGGGATTGACATATATACACTATTGATACTATGTATAAAATAGATAACAAATGAGAACCTGCTGTATAGCACAGGGAACTCTACTCAGTGCTCTGTGGAGACCTAAATGGGAAGGAAATCCAAAAAAGAGGGGATATATGTGTACATATAGCTGATTCACTTTGCTGTACAGTAGACACTAACACAATATTGTAAAGAAACTATACTCCAATAAAAATTTTAAAAACAAAAAAAGGGCATAGATACGACCTATAATATCTAGCATAGAGTTTGCCACATAACAAGAATTCAGCAAATAGTTGTTGTACAAATGTGTATGACCAAGATTGGCAGTTTAGTTTAGATTGGGTTGTGTTAAGCTATTTGTATCTGTATTCCAGCGTCATCATTTTTTAAATGCATGACTTTGGACAATTTACTTCACCAAAAAAAATAAAAGTTTTTGCCAAATTTAAATGCTTGTCTTGACTGTAAAATCTTTGAGAGCAGGAGCTACACTCTTGGTTTTCTGTAATTCCTAGACAATGGGATATATAGCTACCATGGATCATGTGAGAATCATAATAATATTAGTTGAATTGAATAGTTACTGTTACACCAGACCCAATGTCTACATGTACATGTGTTCCCTGGGTATAATCATGGCTGATCCCATGGGAAATTGTCTTTAACTGTGGGATTCTCCTACCTGAGCCTCAGATTCCCTGTTGACACCTGCCTTCTCCACCTGCCTTTCCTCTTTTTCTCCTCCCAACTTTGGTCAGAAAAAATTTTAGTTCATCATCAACCAAAGATAGTTTAAGGTGTAGTCTTGACCACCTGCTTGGGGAATCTTCAATCTCTAACAAAAAAAAAAAATATGGCTCTCAAAAAGCAGGTATGGATGCTGTTTTGGAGAGGAGACACTTCAGATACTTGAAGTCACCCTTTTGAGCTCTTATCTCCTTTTGTGAGGTGACGGCATATGCTGATAGGAAAATCAGAGTCTCTGATACTCTCTTCATATGGACATGAATTCCTCTTCTAATATTTATAAGATGTGCAATTTTCATTAATAGTGGGGACCACTCTTCAAGCAACGTGAGCCTTGGTGGTCCATCAGTGAAACAAGAAGGACAACAACCATCTTCCCGAGTGCGACAGAAAGTATGTAAGAGAGCAGGACACCATTATATTCAGTGCCACCTGCCCATTGATTTACTGCCAAGAACAGACCTACAACCTGGTTTGGTTAAGTTGCCCAATGCTGGAAAAACGCTCGATAAATGCACCTTGTGTGATTCCTTATGATTCTTGGAAGTGTTTTGGTGATGGTGGAATGAAAGGCATCACACAGACATCAAAATATCTTAAAGAGGTAGATGTTGACAAACAATATCAGTTGTGTTATCCCACATCGATGGGGCTTCCAGAGTGGGCTTTCTCTTGTGTTGCTCAGTTGCCAACAGTATTGGTAATAACTGCTATAACTTAGCACAGACCCAGCTCCCCAAGGTCTATTCTTGTCTCTGAGCAGGGCTTCCTAGGGGTGATCCCTGAATCACAGTGATTTTCCTGACACTTGTTTATAATATAGAGTCCAATGTTCTTCTCCTTGAGAATCTGATTTAGTATGATTTGGAGAGCCCAGATATCTGAATTTATAAAAAGCATTCCGGGTGATTCTTGTAATGGAGATAATTTGAGAAACAATCCCAGAGACAAAGCTGTAGCCTAGAAACAGCCCCAGGCAGCCTGAGGTCCTACACCAGTAGGTGAGGGTATCATGGACAGAACATCTGACCACTCAAGGTTGGGACAGGAATTCCTGAGGGCTGGAGACTTCTGGGTGTCACGGTAAAGAAATTTCTATAGGCTTGGTAATTCAAACATGGAATCACAGAATGTTAGAGCTGAGATGATCTTAGAAATAATAAAGTCCCATGATTCTCAAGGAGCTCAGGGAGCTCAGGGAGCTTCTCAGGGAGCTTTAAAAAAATTCTCAGGGAGCTTTAAAATAAAATGCAGATTTTCCAGTTTAATCCCAAGAAGTTAGGACCCCCTAGCCCTAAGGTAGAGGAAATACTGATACAGTCCAAATAATTTATTTTGCAAATAAAACAACTGAAGTGCAGAGAGAGGCTAACTAGAGTCACACAGCAAGTTAATGGTAAAACTTAGGTTGATATGCATTTATTTTGACTTCTCCTGAATTCTTTTGCATTTATTTGGACAACAGAATTGATTACAATTTATGCATGAAGCTTTTCCTAGGATTTGGAGATAAGATTTCTGAAACAGGATCCCTGTTCTTAAGGGGCTCCCAACCTAGTGAGAGGACATGGTATGTGAAATAACAATTTCACTATGGTGTGGATAAATTCTGAACAAGGACTTACTGAACTCCTGTGTGAGTCACGCCCTATTCCTTGAGAGAGTGTTCTGGCTGCAAGACAGGCTCAGTTCTGCTGGCATGGAGCTTTGGTTCTGGTTAGGGGAGAAGTTTATAAAACAAGATATTTTCCAGACAGTAGTGTGTGCTAAGACAAAGTGATATAACATGAGTAATAAGAGAGAGAGTTGCTGGCTGGTGCAGTGGTGAATAGAGAGGAGGAATGTCATTATGCACATGGTCAGTGGAGGTCTCTCTGGGGATGAAACACAAGATAAATCACGAGAGAGCCATATCGAGTCGTACGGGGTTTTGCATCTGATGCTTTGGAATGGACTCTTTATCTAGCGGGCAGTGGGGCTGGTGAGGTTATCAGCACAGAAATGACATCCTCAGGCTTGATTTTTAGGAAGGTGCTTCTGGTGGCTGGAGATGGGGAGATTGTCCCTTCAGGGGCTTTGTGGGCAAAGGAAGGGGAAGCAGGGGGTGGGGGGAGGTAGATCACATCTGAAAGGCAGTTGCTTATCCTAGGTCCCTTGTTCCTAGACCACAGTCTTGGAAAGAAGAGCTACCCATTGTCACCAATGGGGATAAGTGATGCAGTGACTCTGGTCCCCGTCCGTGGCACTCTAGGTCCTCCACCATCTCATGAAGCCCTTTCTTGGCTGAGCACACCCTCCTGTCAGTGGGTCAGCAGCCGAGTGGAAACATCCTGTACTTCTGGCCCCACCTGGGTACAGCGGTCTGGAGAGACCTCGCAGAGTGTATGACTCTGTCCGCCTCTGTCCAAGACAATGTCTCTGTGGTTTTCGGGGTTTGTCTTTTCCTGCCTCCTCAGAGAATTTGGTCCACACACGCTCTCCTCACTGTCACTTGCATTGGGCCTGCTACCCTGCCAGCTCATTCCGCTCACGGTGGAATCAAGTCAGCACAGGAGGAAACACCTCCCCGTCTTGTCTTCCGTGGGCAGTGTAGCCTGGGGAGGGCGTGGCTCGTCCCCACTCCCCACCTTCCTTCCCGAATCCCTCGTCTCCATCACCTTAAACCCTCTGCACGAGCTGATCTGATCTATCAGTGGCCAGACCTGATGGAAACTAAGTCCTTCTTGTGCCCGACTTCTCTGCTTAGTGTCAGCCTGGTCTCTCTATTCTGTTTCTTCTCTTCCCTTCGGGTTTATCCTTTTAAATTTTCCCTTGGCCCTGACTCACCCCTCCAGGCTGGTGTTCCTCCGGGAAGTCTATCTGCTCTCTCCTCGCAGCCTCCTGACTTCTCTCGCTGGAACTCTCCCCTGTGGATCCCCAAAGGCGCCTCAAGCTCAATGTTTCTGTTAGAGGAACATAATTGTTGATCATTTATAAATATTAAAATTACTCCTTTCTGCATCTGAAGATGTTGGAGACATGGGGTGCTGTGTGTGTGTGTGTGTGTGTGTGTAAAAATGTTTGGAAATGAAGAATTTTATAAGTTGAGGAAAGGAAAGTATTTATTTATGATAAAAGATGGAGGTTCCTGAAGAGAATGGTCCTGGGAAAGTCTGGGTGGAAGGAGTGATTGCAGGAATGACCAGTGAGCACAGGAGGCAGTGAAAAGAGGAATGTGCATGATGGGCATTGAGAGAGAGAGACAGGCAGACAGAGACAGAGACAGAGAGACAGAGACAGAGGTTGAGAGAGAGAGAGGGAGAGATAGAGAGAGAGAGATTGATTTTTGTCAGCTGCCCAAGAAACAGAGATGTTCTGGGAAGCAGACTTTTAAGGAGAACATTCAGAGGGACCATATGATACTTAGTAAAATTTTTCTCTTTCTTTCTTTCTTTCTTTCTTTCTCTTTCTTTCTTTCTTTCTTTCTTTCTTTCTTTCTTTCTCTTTCTTTCTTTCTTTCTTTCTTTCTTTCTTTCTTTCTTTCTTTCTTTCTTTCTCTTTCTTCCCCTTCCTTTCCTTCTCCCTCCCTCCCTCCCTCTCTCTCTTTTCCTTACTTTCCCTCTTTAATTTTTTTCTTTTCTGTTATCACTGCATTTGTTTCTTTGTCATATTTTCCTGTCACTGTTTATTTGCATGTTTCTGTTGGCAAAGACTTTTCGCTTCACCAAATTTTACTCAGGCTCCTTGAGACCTCCTCTCAAATGGGCCTCAGCCTTGGTCCCCATCCTGTAATCAGCCTGCCCAGCTCAGTCTTTGCAAAGAATTCTGCTAAGTCATCCTCCCATCCTTGATATCTGATTAAGTTCCTCATCTCCCAAGTTTGATATCTAAGCCCTTCATCCACCTTTAGCAAGAATCTTGTTGGTCATTTTGGTAAGAATTCCCCTCCCCTTGATGGCTTCTCTTAGTAAATTTCCACCCCCGGATCCCTCACCCTCCTCCTTAGCTTTAAATCCTCACCTGTCCTTGCTGTATTCTGAGTTAAGCTTGATCTTTCTCCCCTGTTGCAATAGTCTTGAACAAAATATTTCTTACTGTTTTAACAGATGTTAGAATAGTTTTTTCTTTAACATTGTTCTCCACACTGTGTCAGACCCTTGAGGACAGAGACTATACCATTTATTTTGTCCCCTGCACACCCATCCCACTTAAAGGGCTTAAGACAGTATGGGGGTGTTTTAGGAGAAACTTTTTTTTAAAGTTCAGGGGTTAAATTACTTTATTTCTGGGCTTCCCTGGTGGCGCAGTGGTTGAGAGTCCGCCTGCCGATGCAGGGGACGCGGGTTCGTGCCCCGGTCCGGGAGGATCCCACATGCCGCGGAGCGGCTGGGCCCGTGAGCCATGGCCGCTGAGCCTGCGCGTCTGGAGCCTGTGCTCCGCGGCGGGAGAGGCCACAACAGTGAGAGGCCCGCGTACCGCAAAAGAAAAAAAAAAATTTACTTTATTTCTACAACCCCGAGAATAATACCCAGGCTATTTTTATGATAGTGATAATAGTTCAGAACTCTAAGAGGCACAGATAAAGCTGTTCTATAGTGAAATTATTTGTATTTTCTGCTCAAAACAAAATTATATAATATTGAAATATCACCCACTGCTATGGCTTGAATGTTTGTGTTTTCCCCAGATTTTTCCATCCAGAAATTTTATTTAATTCCATTTGAAATAGTTCAGATTTCTAAACTTTACCCCATAGCTGCTTCCCCTCCAGCTATTTACAATGGCATTTCAGCAGAATAAAATATTTTGGACATTCATAGTTTGTGACAAAACTTACCTATGTCAACAACCAATCATGGTAAGTACAGAGCTCAGATTATATTAAATTGCTGTAGCACTGTAACCAACAGCAATAAATTTGTATTTTAAAACATGTTTATAAGTTGTCTTTTCATTAACAAAAGAAAATATTCCAAGACACTGATAAACTGCAGAAATAGCCTTCCTATCTTTGCAATTCAAGATTCTGATTTTAGAAGTTATAGTTTAAAATTTTTAAACACAGTCAGAATAGTCTAGCTGTGTTTAAAGCTTCTGGTAAAAACCAATATGCTTTGTAGAGTCCACACCCAGCTCTAGACTTTTGTTTTCTTTAGCTCACTAATGATCACGTTTTTCCATACAGCATTGGGTAAAAAGTTAAACTGTCATGCACATCAAATTGCACGACAAAGTGTAAGTCAGTCTGGTGATGTCACATTTTACCAAAGGACTCTCTCCGCAGATTTATATGCTGAGAATCTAACCCCAAAGAGAATGGCATTGAGAGGTGGGACGTTTAGGGGCTGCTTAGGTCTTGAGGGAAGAGCCCTCACGAATGGGATTTAGGGCCTTATAAAACAGACCCCAGTGAGATGGGTAGCCCATTCCCCCAGGTGAGGATACAGTGAGAAGGTGCCAGTTATGAAGCAGGAAAAGAGCCCTCACCAGAAGGCGACCATGCTGGTGCCTTTATCTTGGGCTTCCTAGACCCCAGAATTTTAAGAAATACATTTCTGTTGGATATAAACCATCCAGTCTTTGGTTTTCTGTTATGGCAACCTGAATGGACTAGGACACCCACCCAGCAACCTTATCTCTCCTCTCTTTTAAGTGGTTTGAAAGTTCCAACAGCCACCCTGTCAACAAGAGGGACAGAACCACCTTCTGTCCTTCCCTCCCTCTTATACCTCAGAGAATTGGTAGAAACGCCATCCAGTGACAACTTATCCTGTCTTATTTGGGGCACAAAGAGTCTAGCATCCTCTATTCTCTAACAGTTACTACAAATTAGCAACGTGCAGACATTCTCAAGTTTACGCACGAGCTACCGCACTAGTTTCCCTAACTGGGGAGAACCTGACATTTTCATTCAACTTGGATGATCTTTTCAGGAAAACTTTCACTTAACTCTTTCCAAATTACCCATGAAAATATACGTGCTAGGTCAGAAACTTAGGAAAAGAAAAAAAGGATTCCATAAAGAAATGGCATCAAAAGATCACACCGTACGGAGTGTAGGTGCAAGCAGTACCGTGAGTCTGAGATGTCCTACCTCCTCTAGTTGTGTAAGAAGTGACATATGCAGGACCTGCCACACGCTGTTGAAAATACCACTCAAGTGTGGGCATGTGAAGACTTGTTGGGTAGGA
Organism: Physeter macrocephalus; assembly: GCF_002837175.3. NCBI lineage: Eukaryota > Metazoa > Chordata > Mammalia > Artiodactyla > Physeteridae > Physeter > Physeter macrocephalus. Next base: position 20,453,006 of record NC_041225.1, read on the forward strand.
CCTGCCCTCTCAAAGCTTCCTGTGTGACTTGCGTTTTGATCACTGGTTCCGATTTCTTCATTTCCCATTTCTTGATTTACAGAAATGAAGGTGATTCTCAGGGTGGAGCCCTGAGTGACGATGCCCTCCACTCTGGCAACAGAACAAACGTCCTGAAGCAATGACAAGACACAGAGAGAACAATGCTTTATTTGAGCTGGGTATTTCTTTGGCTTATCGCAGGAGGGAAAATTAAAGGATTTAATACTTCAGGTAGGGGTTTTTCACTTTTCACGCTAAGCTTCTGGGTTTTATGGTCCAAGTTTAAAGTGACAGGTATTCTGTGATACATCAGCACCATATGGCACATTAATAGAGAACATTTCCTTTCTACTTTTACGATGGGGGTAGGAGGAGAAATTACTGGGGTGAACAGCTTTCAGTTGATACCAAGCATCGATGTGGAATGCAGTTATTATTATCTGGGTGTTCAGTGGAAGCAGCTGAAGAGGAATTAAAGGTGGGTTGGCATGTTTAACAGGAAACCTCCGTTGTTACTGGTGATGCCGAAGACCAGTAAGGGGGAATTAGAACATGAACTTCCTTTCCCCACAGAATGGGAATGGTGAAGGAGAAAGACACCCAAGGGAGCTTAATCCCTTGTGAAACCAAGTACTCTTTGTAAATATGTTAGAATTCATCTAACGTGTTTCTGTGTTCCTTTGTTTATTGTGGTTTTCAGCTTGCTCCACTGGAAAGCTTCTTAGGACATACTCTGCAAGGTGTGGGGAGGAGTTTGCCTTATTTTGTGATTTTCCAGAGCCACAGAAATCCCATTTCCACCACAGAAGTCAACTCTCACCAACCCAAGGCTCTGAACACCTGCCCTGCGGTGGTAGTAAGAACCTATCTGATGTCCAATGGTACCTACAACCTCAAAACAGAGATCCACTAGTAGAAATTACTCAAAGCTATCCTCACGTCATCCAGGACAAGAGTACCCTTCATTTTTTGACGACAGAGATGAATAATGCTGGGTCATATATTTGTAGACCCAGGATTAGGTACGTCCCAAGTACATTTCTATCTGAAAACATTACCAAATCCTTTACTAGCTGGATATAACATCTGTGTTCACAGGACCTTGTTAACTTTCCTAGGAGCCCCCAGGATGAGGCCTGTTGTGTCAAGATGATCTTAGAAGTTAAGCCCAAGACAAATATGTCCTGTGGGAGCTCCATATCACATGAACAACTCCTTCTTCTTGGTAGCCTGGGCTCCATTTATTGCCCCGGTCTCAGCCCCCAAAGTGATACACAAAGTCCAGAGGTGACCTGGTACCAGGTAAGAATGACTTCACTGAAATTGATGCCAGAGTTTAGTTTTTATGGTAGCATCTCCTTATGTAATTTATAGACATGTGAGTCTGAATCTGAGCTCTAGAGCTTCCCAAAGACTGGCCTCACACCTACAGAGAAGACCTGACTTTCTAAAGCAGTTTTCCCCTAGGTAGCCACAGAGTCTGATGTTCCAATTATTAGAACCATCCTTTTGATCAGTGCCAGAAAAATTTCTAAAATTCAAGTACATTACATGTGAGGTTAAGACATAAACTTATGAACACCCACTCATGCAGTAGACCAGATTTGTTCAATTTTACTGCCTTTGGAAAGCAAAGGGCATTGCTAGGGTGAAAGGAACACCCAACAAGCATTTCTTGAAGGGTTTCTGAAAGAAGTAGGAGATTGGAATACTTTCCGAAGAGGACACCTCTGGGAAGACAGGTAAGGCAAGCACCTGGTGGCCTGGGTGACACGTGTCTTGCACAGGTGAGTCAGTGGGGAGGGAGGGCAGTGCTAAGAGAAAAAGGGAACAGGAATCAGGAAAAGACCAGTTTCAGAATGATTCTGAGTTATGAACCACATGTGAGTAAACTTCATAACAAAAACATTGGACATTTCCATTGTATTTTATAGTTTTTCTAAGTCCTAACAGATATATAAATGCTGCGTAAGCACCTCTTCCAAAGTCTGGGAGTGTCAGTTGACCCAGGGTGGTGGAATCTGGGAATAGAATTTAAATCGCCTCCTACATTTGTAATAATTGGCTTTTAAAATATTTATTTATTTATTTGGTAGTGTCGGGTCTTAGTTGTGGCAGGCGGACTCCTTAGGCGGGCTCACAGGCTCCTCAGTTGTGGCTCACCCCCTCCTTAGTTGTGGCATGTGAACTCTTTGTTGCAACATGCATGTGGGATCTAGTTCCTGGACCAGGGATCGAATCCAGGCCCCCTGTATTGGGAGCATGGAGTCTTAACCACTGCACCACCAGGGAAGTCCCTATGATAATTGTTTGAAGTTCAATACTTTGCTTTAAGAAATCATGCAAAACTTTAAATTTGACTTCCAAAGATATCTGTTTGTTAACATAAAAATATCATTTTAAATTGTCCCTGATCAAAGCCCAGAAAGTGGCCCATGTTTATCTGTTGGCTTTTTGTACCCCAAAACTTAGCAATCAGAGTCTCCTGGAGGTAAAATTACCAATGGGTGAGACAATATTTCCTCACTTGATTCTCTTGAGATTCAGTGACAACTGGTGTTACTATGTCCCTTGTAGAAAGAAGTATACAGGGAGGGTGAGTGTGTGCTTAAGGTCTCAATTTTATATTTTAAAATGACACTGAAAATGTGCTGCCCTCCATAAAATCCTAATTTAAGAAGCACCTTACTAATTACTAGAGAAATGCAAACCAAAACTACAATGAGGTACCACCTCGCACCGGTCAGAATGGCCATCATCAAAACGTCTACAAATAACAAATGCTGGAGAGGGTGTGGAGAAAAGGGAACCCTGCACCCTGTGGATGGGAATGTAAACTGGTGCAGCCACTATGGTTAACAGTATGGAGGTTCCTTAAAAAACTAAAAATAGAGTTGCCATATGATCCAGCAATCCCGCTCTTGGGAAAGTCAGAAAAATTTCTCATTTGAAAAGACACATGCACCCCAATGTTCACTGCAGCACTATTTACAATAGCCAAGATATGGGAGCAACCTAAATGTCCATCAACGGATGAATGGATAAAGAAGGTATGGTATATACATACACAGTGGAATATTACTGAGCCATAAAAAGAATGAAATGTTGCCGTCTACAAATAACAAATGCTGGAGAGGGTGTGGAGAAAAGGGAACCCTGCACCCTGTGGATGGGAATGTAAACTGGTGCAGCCACTATGGTTAACAGTATGGAGGTTCCTTAAAAAACTAAAAATAGAGTTGCCATATGATCCAGCAATCCCGCTCTTGGGAAAGTCAGAAAAATTTCTCATTTGAAAAGACACATGCACCCCAATGTTCACTGCAGCACTATTTACAATAGCCAAGATATGGGAGCAACCTAAATGTCCATCAACAGATGAATGGATAAAGAAGGTATGGTATATACACACACAATGGAATATTACTGAGCCATAAAAAAGAATGAAATGTTGCCATTTGCAGCAACACGGATGGACCTAGAGATGATCCTACTAAGTGAAGTCAGTCAGACAAATACCATATGATATCACTTATACGTGAAAGCTAAAATATGACAAAAATGAACTTATTTACAAAAAAGAAACAGACTCGCAGACATAGAAAACAAACTTATGATTACCAAAGGGGAAAGGGGGGTGGGATAAATTAGGAGTTTGGGATTATTAGATACAAACTACTATATATAAAATAGATAAACGACAAGATCCTACTGTATAGCATAGGGAAATATATTCAATATCCTGTAATAAACTATGATGGAAAAGAATATGAAAAAAAACATATATATATATGTAAAGTGAATCATTGTGCTGTATCGTAGAAACTAACTCAACATAGTAAGTCAACATACTTCAATTAAAAAAAAAAGAAACACGTTAATTTCATAACCTCTAAAATGAGGTTGGTAAGAATAGCCAATGGTTCCGTTCATTATTTTCAGTTCACTCTTTTGTTGTTGTTGTTGTTTTTAGTGTGTTTTTTGCGGTACGCGGGCCTCTCACTGTTGTGGCCTCTCCCGTTGCGGAGCACAGGCTCCGGACGCGCGGGCTCAGCGGCCACGGCTCACGGGCCCAGCCGCTCCGCGGCACGTGGGATCCTCCCGGACCGGGGCGCGAACCCGCGTCCCCTGCATCGGCAGGCGGACTCTCAACCGCTGCTCCACCAGGGAAGCCCCAGTTCACTCTTAAGAACAAAACTTCCCATGGTTCAAAAGTATATGTAATCTGGGATGACAGATGTCTTACTAGGTAGGCTGTTCCCAAACCAGGCTTGCCCCGTTATTTGAAATGAAAATGCGTTTGAATTTTCAGTGATTGTATCCCTGAAATGCAAGCTATTTTCACTTTCTGGTAAAGCACAAGCCACATGGTAGTTGCCAGCTTTCTGCATATACTGCTCTTATGAACTAAACCCTAATGTTGTATGACATTCACAAAAGGAAGCTTTATTCCTCTTCTCTGGCGCCTTGACTGCAAATGTCAGGATGTGTTGAACGGTGACTAGGCATCTGTCTTAAAAGTAGGCAAACGATAGCTGTTGTTAAAATTGTATCTTCTGACGGAGATTTGGACAGGTCACTCTTTAGGTTATGTTTCATGAATTGCACGAAATTCATGGATGGCAAGTGTGTGTACATGTGATTACACACACACATGCACACACACACAGACAGTATCCTAGAAAGTCACAGGACTCGTGGAAGTAGCATATCACTAAAAGTGATGACATTAGGCAGGAAATAATACCCAATGTTCCTTTGCTTCATGCTAAACCACAGGTACTCAGGTGGAGGGTGGCTCACACTTAAGATTATCTCAAAACCGACAACACTAACACTGGCTGAGAGGGTGAAAACACGGTGGTACTGAATTCACATGAAACTGCTGACCAGGGATGAACCTGCCAGTTGTATAGAACAACCAAGCGAAATAAATCCATGTGCTGTAGTCTCTGGGGGGGTTCCGAAATATTTTTAATAGACACCTCAAAAAATTTAGACTTGGGGATTCTTAACTGAAATGTTGGATGATGAAGAAGTCACAATAAAGGGAATTATCTGTTCTTCATTCTAATAATATTTTCCTAATTCATAAAAATATAATGGGACTTCCCTGGCGGCCCATTGGTTAGGACTCTGGGCTTCCACTGCAGGGGGCACGGGTTCGATCCCTGGTCGGGGAACTCAGATCCTGCAGCGTGGCCAAAAATAAATAAATAAACTAATTAATTAAAATAAAAATATAATGAAAAATAGCTTTGGCATAAGCAGACTTCGTCTTAGATGATCTTACATTAATGGGAGGGCGTTTGGGGTTCTTTAGCTAAACGAATCTTTGACAGCAGGCAGAATTATAACACACGGCAGTGGGAGAGGCTCTTCTGCAAGGGCCTGGGGCACCGAGACATGGGTGCCGGTGACATGGCTGTGATGTCCTGGCAGTAAGACTGTGCCTGAGTGACTTTTCCATTGGTGGTTTAAGTCAACCTCATTCACACGCCACAGTGCTGACGTGGCTGCTGGGTCATCTCTGAACCCTGAGTTCCATGGAATTTTCGCACATAGACCTGCCACTTCTTCTCATTTCCTTTGGCCTCGTTCTCCTTTGTCCCTGGCGCCTGGTGGCATCCTGCGAGCCCAGGGACATGGAGAGCTGGTAAGTATGGTGAGCCTTGCCAGACCAAAGGTTGATGCAATTCCTGGTAGGGAAGAGGTACGGGCCATTTAGATTCGATTTTTGGAAGCTGTTTCCAAGGTCCGTACATTGGCCCATTCGATTGTTCTCACTGTGAAATTTCAGGATCCCGGGCAACTTCCTACGGTGTGTACAATGCTACAATCCGCAGGTTGTCACATGTGTCAGTTCTCTCTGGGACTTATTGATGCTTTTCATACAGGATCACACTGATTGATGGGCCTCCTTCTGTATTTTGCGCTTGACTGTTTCACATCTGAGCAAAACAAAGAATTTCCTGTGTGGCCTCACTGGCACTTCTCTTTCCTACTAGGATCACTTGTGATTATGTTATTAGATCAGCTTCCCATCATTCTTGACACAAATTTCTTGCCCCTTATCTCTTTGCTGTTTTGTTTGAGTTCCATCCCATAAAGTCTTGATGATACACACTAAGCCGTACTTACCTTTTTATTAAAAAAAGTCAGGCCCGGGCTTCCCTGGTGGCGCAGTGGTTGAGAGTCCGCCTGCCGATGCAGGGGACACGGGTTCGAGCCCCAGTCTGGGAAAATCCCACATGCCGCGGAGCAACTGGGCCCGCGAGCCACAACTACTGAGCCTGCGCGTCCGGAGCCTGTGCTCCGCAACGGGCGAGGCCGCGATGGTGAGAGGCCCGCGCACCGCGATGAAGAGTGGCCCCCGCTCGCCGCAACTAGAGAAAAGCCCACGCGCAGCAACGAAGACCCAAGGCAGCCAAAAATAATAAGTAAATTAAAAAAAAAAAGTCAGACCCACTCTGTAATTACTCACCCTCCCTGTGGCCCAGCTGCAGTCTGGTTCCAACCCTGCATCCCCTCCTCTGCGTTAATTTCTCATGTGATTTGCGACACACCTCCACTCCAATTTCTGTTCTTTGTATGTTATTACCATGTTCTCTAGAAGTTTCATCTCTGAATTTTACTCCGTGCCCTGAAGCTTCCTTTTAAAATGTTCCTGAGAGATGTTTAATCTTGTCAGTCCCACCTCTTGACCTTGTTTTACTTCCTACCTGCAGCTGCCCAGCTCTGACCAGTTCTGACCGTCTTCTCAGCTCCTTGCCAACCTACTGGAAATTCTTTCTTGGGCCACAGGAACCACACCAGAGACTTGGGGGAGGGGAATTTCTGCTTCTACGAGTCATCAGGCAAAGGGGAAGGGAAATTCCTCAATCAGAACATGAAACTCAGAATCAGAAAAACGTAGATAGATTCTCAGGCCTCTCACGAGCTATATGGAATTGAACAAAACACAAACTTCAGAACCTCGGTTTTCTCATCTATAAAATGGAAGACATAGAATCTGTGCAAACCAAGTCAGAGACTCCTTTGAATGTTCATACGAGACACACATGAGAAATAACACTGTAGTCTACATAGGTAATGAGTTCTAACTATTGATAGTTTGTTATTTTTGTTGTTTACCTCTTTTCTTTTGACTGCAGTGGTGAAAGATATATCGCCAGTACTCTTAGTAGGAAATTGGAAAGCCAGGTGCTATACGGAGGTTAGAGGATTAATGATTATAAGATTGATGATACACTGATACCCCATCATTCAATAAATACTACTGTGCCCCTACCGCTTCCTAGCCCCTAAACATACAAGGGTGATTATGATAGTCTTTGCTTAAATTTACAAGAGTTTCCAAAAAAAGAGCTGCCAGTCATTTTTCTAAAAATGTCTGATCATGTGACTCTTATGCTTCCAAACCTTTCTTCCAACTGACTTGCATTTATTCACCCCTTATTTACAAAGACCTTTCTCTTGCTGGCCTGCTTGCTGTATCCTGGAGATACAAAGATCAAACACATCTACTTGCATCAGCCCTTTCACCTTGGCCTTGTTTCCTACCTACAGGCTTTGCTTCAAGTGTTCCTAAAATGTCAATTACTTTCTTCTTTTTTTTTTTTCTTTTTCAAATTCTTTTCCCATTTAGGTTGCCACATAACATTCAGCAGAGGTCCCTGTGCTATGCAGTAGGTCCTTGTTGGTACTGACGGATTCCTGCATATCCTTCAAGTCTCCGATTAGACTGGGGGAAGAGTCCCTACTTCTCCTATGAGGCAGAGCCACCTGAGTGTGCCATACCCTGGCTTACTGCTCAGACGTGCATCCTTAGGCTGAGAGCTCACTCAGAGAAGGGATCTGTGTTTATTCCTCCCAGTGTGTCCAGGACCAGCTAAATGTCTCGGCACAAAGGCTGCCGTCGACAACTCCGTCGACAACTCAAGGGAGGAGACACCCAAATGCATCATTACTATCAAAGGGCTATTGTGATGATAAAGCAGAAGTCACTGACCCCGCTTGGGGAGACTTCATAACTTCTCTCCGCGAGAGCCACCCCTTGAGTTGGATTTGAAACCTGAGCAACAGCCTTCCCAGTGGGGAAAGGTGGTGGGAGACACGTTGATTGAGAAAGAACGTGGTTATGTAGGGAATGACAGGTGGGTAGAGGGGCCAAAGCAGGCAATGAGTCGGGGAAGGAATGGCAAGGTCAGGCTGTGAAGAATTTTAGACTTTACCCTCAAGGCAAAGGAGTGTCAATGAGAGGTTCTAAGTAGGAGAGAGAAATGTTCATAATTGAATTTTCGTTCTCACTCAACTTTGAGTCCACTAGGAGTTAAATAATTGTTCCTGAATCCCAGTCCTTCTTTGTCAAATTTAGATACATCTGTTTAGTTCTTTACTTAATGTTCTCAATTTAACATTTTTTCTTTTATTCAAGTGAAATGTATTTAAAGAAGAAACTTTTTGTAAGCCCAATACACAGAAAATCTATATCAATTTCCAGAAATATAAATATACGTGTTTTTAAAGGATTCATTTAGGTATCGACCACTTAGACCACTATGAGTTTTCTAGAGTCTAGGGGCCTGAATCACGCTTTGGGCTTTACCAGGTTAAACAGCTCTTGCTGGGCTGTCTTGATCTCCACATGTAATTGTCTTTGAAAATGCTTCTCATTTCAAGTAAGAATCTTACAAATATAGTTTTGAGCAGAATCTTTTAGAGCTTGGGGGTATTCTGTTCTGCAATGTCCTCATATCAGACTGACCTTCCCCTTCCTTGGTTCAAATTTGTGAAGTTTCGCTATAGGTGAGCTTAATATTAATAGTAATTCTCTGGTTAAATTATTTAATTTTCTTGTCTCTTGGATTAGAATGGAAAACTACTCTCTGAAAAAAGGAGCAACCCCATTGAAGTGGATGAAGTTTTTGACTATCACCAAGGCACATACGTGTGTGATTACACTCAGTCAGATAATTCAAGTTTATGGACAGTCAGAGCTGTTGTTCAAGTGAAAACCATTGGTAAGTGAGGTTTTTGGTTTCAGGATTTGAGATTTCAACCCCAATTACCCAGTTAAAGTGATCTTCTTTGGCTTAGTGCTATTTTTCCGTTCTTTGTGGTGAGGAAGGAGACAGGCATAGCCTACAGTCACGTAAAGCCTGGAATGTTGGTGAAAATCAATTTTCCATTAACCTAGATTCCATCCTCCAAGGAAGGCCTAGTTCTGGGTCATATTCAAGTTGTCACAAGTTGGGTTTTCTATGCATTGATTCTGGTTTGGTTTGTGATAAATTTAAAAACAATATTAAAGGTTCATGTAAAGAAATAAACAAGATTAAAGATTTCACACATAAAAGACAATAAATTAAAAAACAGTGTTAAATATCTCACACCCAGAAATAAATGACACTCATGTACCTATCACCAGCTTTAATAATGGTTTTTCCATCTCACGGTTTCTTTGTCGAAACAAAACAATACAGATACAACTTGAGGCCTTTCCACTTCCTCTCTTTGCAGATGTAGCCCACTCTTAGCTTATAATCCTTTCCATTTATGTTTTATGCTTTTTCTACATATGTCTGTATCCATTAACAAAACAGAATATTGTTTTATGTTATAAAATGTGTTTCGTGTTATAAACACATGGTATTGTTCATAGACATTGTTTTGCTCATTTATACCCGCATCAGCAATGAACAGATTCCCGTTATTCCCAAGTAATATTTGGTGGTTTCAGACTTTGGTGTCAAGTGGACTCTCTTTTTTTCATACCAATTTACGTTTCCCTGACTACTAATGAAGTTGAATATCTTGCCATTTGTTTATTGGCCCATTGAGCTTATTCTTCTGTGACTTGTCTGTTTTTGGCCCAGGCTTTCCCTTGGGTCATTCTTATTAGATTTACAAGTGTAAAGCATGGAAAAACTGTATGATGTAACCAATTTAAGCATGGCCTATGTCAAAACATAACCATACAGAATGGTTGACTTTGCTCTTAGTAAATATAGTAATCAATTTTACTTCCTCTTCTTTCATTGTGAGATACAAACCACATGGAGCATCCTGAGACCAAGTCAAACTCCCCTCTTACCTCCTGACCCTTGCACTCTGCAATACTTTAGACCTCATCGATTAAAATTTATATTAGATTGTTGCTTGGATGAGGGGTTAGAAGGCAAATACCCAGCTTGGACCACTTGCCCCTCCAAGCGTGGTTGCTCTTTCCCTCGGGCATGATAACTCACCCATCAAATTTTCAGTGGCAGAATCTGCTTTTCTCTCTCCCAGAGGATGCTTTGCAACCTCTGTCACATATTTTTAAGTCTCCTCTGTCATCATTCCTGTCTTCCTCATTTACTCATTCATTCTTTCATTTATTCATTCTTACACCAGGAACATGTGATATGTGTCAGGCACTGGGCTTGGTGCTAAGGTTGTAAGAATGAGCGCCCGGACACTTTCTCTGGCCTCCCAGAACTTACCAGCTCGTGGGGCAGACAGAGAGGAAACAGGCTACTACAGTTCAGTGTGATGAGTGGAGAGAAAGGGAAGCAGCGGGGCATGTGGGGGACACACAACCCAGACCTGGGTACCCCGAGGCTGGGTGAGAACTGAGGGCTGAGGACAAACTAGCCCAGTGAAGGTGGAAAAGATGCCGTTCCAGGCAGAGAGAGCAGCATAGGTAACATCCAGGAGATGAGAGACAGCATGGTGCTTTCCAGGGAGAAAGAGAAGGTCAGTGAGGGTATCTGGAAGCAGAACAGACATCACACTGTTCTAGTAAGTTTGGACTTTATCCAAGGAAAAATGGGAAGCCATTGAGGATTCTATGTGGGAGAGTGTCATGAATAGATCTGGATTTGAGACAGATCGCTCTGTTTATTATGTAGAACATGGGTTTGGGGGTTGGGGCAACAAGGGAGACAGAGAGAAGAATTAGGAGGCTGCTGTGGGTCAAGCAGGCAACTGCTGATGGTGGCCTGAAATAGGAGGGGCAGTAGGGATGGAGAAAAGAGAGCCAACTCCAGAAATACTTAGGAAGTTACACGTGAAAGGGTTTGGGAATTGGGAGTGAAAGGAGGGAAAAGGAGGGGTCCAGTCTGAGAGCCAGGTTTTACGCTGGGCAACGAGGTGGACTTTCTATAACATATTGAGAGAAGATGGGATGGGGCTGGATGGGATGGGATGGGGTTGGATGGGATGGGATGGGATGGGGTTGGATGGGGTGGGATAGGATGGGATGGGATGGAAGTGGAAGGGGTAGGATGGGATACATAAGGGCTGGTGTGAGGCACGGGTGGGGGCAGCAGCAGGTTTGAATCATGTTCTAAAAAGATGTCTCTGGTCACTCTTTGAGTAGACTTAGCAGAGGTGATTAGAAATGGCTCTATGTGTGTGTCAACAGAACATGTTGATGGAGTTTATGTGCGAGATGAAAGAGGGAAATCAATGACCGATTACTTTTCTGGCATGATGAGTTGGTAAACAGTGGCGCCATGTAATGAGACAGAAAAAAATACTGAAAGAGAAGCAGGTCTGAGGAAGAAATTCCGTGTTAGGCTTGAAAGGACTTTGATTCATCAAGTCACCATGACAAGTGGGTATTTGGATAAACCAGCCTGGGATACAGGCTACTACATGGGGAGATGTGAATGTGAGGGTGGCCGCCGGCACGATATCTAAGGCCGAGGGAGAATGGGGCCACGTGGGGATCGAGTATAGAGAGGAGAGAGCCTAGAACATCCAGCACGGGAGGCACGGGGGAGGAGAAGCATCCCCACAGGAGATGGAGAAGTGGTGTGAGACCAGCGAATAACTATCCCAGGGCTCAGCGATCAAGTGTCCCAAGAAAGAGGGAGTGATGCATGGCCTCATATGGTGAAGCCTGGAAACTGACCCTTGGATTTGGGAAGAGGAGGTCATTATTTACATCAGCAAGTGGGTCTCAGTGGAAAGGTGGGGAGGGAGCAGTAAAGGAAGTGAAATTGATGACGTAGGAGAGAGAGCATTTTGAGGGCCGAGAACTTTCATAGGGAAGAGGCCTGAAGGGTGAGCTGCCCCACAAGGAGAGGAGGTAGAATGAAGACCACAAGGAGAGACGGGGGAGAAGTGATACTCACAAGAGGCACAGAGGAGGAGGAGCCCATAACACCCAGGGGAGGGAGTAGAGAGGGGGAAGGTGAGCAGCGGAGCACAGAAACGTGCAGCCCGAAGAGGAGAGGACAGCATGCCCAGCAGCAGCCAATGCTACTGAGAAGGGAAAGCAGATTAAACCCTCTCGCACTGCTGGTGGGAATGTAAAGTGATACAGCCACTATGGAGACCAGTATGGAGGTTCCTTAAAAGACTACAAATAGAACTACCGTACGACCCAGCAATCCCACTCCTGGGCATATACCCTGAGAAAACCATAATTCAAAAAGAGCCATGTACCACAGTGTTCACTGCAGCTCTATTTACAATAGCCAGGACATGGAAGCAACCTAAGTGTCCATCGACAGATGAATGGATAAAGAAGATGTGGCACATATATACAACGGAACATTACTCAGCCATAAAAAGAAACGAAACTGAGTTATTTGTAGTGAGGTGGATGGACCTGGAGTCTGTCATACAGAGTGAAGTAAGTCAGAAAGGGAAAAACAAATACCGTATGCTAATACATATATACGGAATCTAAGAAAAAAAAAAGTCATGAAGAGCCTAGGGGTAAGACGGGAATAAAACACAGACCTACTAGAGAATGGACTTGAGGATATGAGGAGGGGGAAGGGTAAGCTGGGACGAAGTGAGAGAGTGGCATGGACATATATACACTACCAAACGTGAAATAGATAGCTAGTGGAAAGCAGCCGCATAGCACAGGGAGATCAGCTCGGTGCTTTGTGACCACCTAGAGGGGTGGGATAGGGAGGGTGGGAGGGAGGGAGACGCAAGAGGGAAGAGATATGGGGACATATGTATATGTATAACTGATTCACTTTGTTGTAGAGCGGAAACTAACACACCATTGTGAAACAGTTATACTCCAATAAAGATGTTAAAAAAACAAAAACAAAAAACTCAGCCATGCCCAGTGGATTTAGGTGCAAGGAGGTCACTGGTGACTTTGGCCAAAGCGGTTTCAGTGGAGGGATGGGGGCAGAAATCAGACTGCATGGGAGGGGAAGGGAAGGAGGAAAGGAGCACACGGCGCTCTTTCAACAACTTGGCTGGGAACGAAGGAGAATGAATGGGGCGGGGGTGTAAGGTGAAGGGTTTTTTCTCTTTTTTTTAAGATGGAGAGACTGAGAGTGGATAAATGCTGATGGCAAGGAGAGAGAGAGAGGGAGTCAAAGATACAGGAGGAAGATGATGTAATTGAGGGAAGGAGGTCCCTGAGAATTAAGAGAGGACAATTCCAGAAGAGAGGTGATGAAGTTTCCTTTCTTAGGAGATGGGACATCTTCAGAAGGGAGTTTGACAGTGGAGGCATATGTGAAAGTTTGTGGCAGGAAGTTGAGGGATAAAATGATTCATGAAGGGCTGAGCTCACTTTTATTTTGAAACCAACCATGAATTTGAGGATGGAGGGAGGGGTGGGCTCCAATCTGGCTAACCTGTGCATTCTCTCAGGTGCGTCCTCCTTCCTGTTGGATTACTCAGCCGGATGCACCAGAAAACAATCTTGGAGGAGAAGATGGGGTGGGGTTTCACGTCTGCAATGGGCCCGCGGGGCTGGCCTGGAGGAAGGTTCCCCCCCACACCGGGCGGGTACGGATTTATCAAGGACTCACGTTTCGCTAGCACCTGCAACCTGATGTCACAGTCATTTCTGGAGGCGTGATTTTCACATGGAAACTTGAGTCTCTAGCCTTGTACATTATGGATGAAATTTGAAAAGGAAGTTCCAAAACATTTAGATCAAAGTGTGACCGTGCGTTCAAATCTTCAGGAAGCAGGCCTTCAGATTTCCCAGTGCAAATAATAATTTTTATTTTCATCTTGTAGTGAAGAACACTAATCTCAAACCAGATATTCTGGATCCCATCAAGGACACCCTGGAAGTAGAACTTGGTAAGGTGGGTGGTGTCATCACCCTTGAATGATATTTTGCTTCTGGGAGCAGGTCTAAAGTGTGTTACAAGGAATCGGGATTTCAAATTAAACAGAATTGGGGGTGAATCTAGACTCGGCCACTGACTAGGTTTGTGATCTTATACAGTTATTTAATCTTTTGAAGCCTCAGGTTATAAATCTGTAACTAGACAAAATAAAACTGACCTCAGAAGGTTGCATTGAGAAATATGGGATGATGTATTGATATATTAGGTGACTTGTATGTTAGGCATATGATCAATCGTTTGTTTTTTTTTTTTAAGATTCTTCCTTACTCCACCCAGGAACAGTGGGTTACACAGATGGGTTAGGTTCATGGATTAAAACTATAAATTTAATCAGTTTACCAACTTAGGTAGCATTAACCTTTACGAATACAGTGTTTGGTCTAGCCTTTAAGATAAATTGTAGGAGAATACTACAACCCTTGCTCAAATAAGTTGTATTCCAAATTAGTGTCTTCTTTGGGGTAGAGGGGGAAAGTGACTTCCTGTGGTCCCCTTTGATTTTGTCAGCTTCCATAACATCTACATCTTCCCACACAGCCACATGAGAACTGTTCTCTTCAAAACCAAGTGCTGGTTGTTTCAATAAAATAAGTGTTCTTTTAAGTGCTAATAAGATATTTATCATTGTAGAGAGAAAAGGTAAAAGTAGATATTATGGTAAAAGACCACTGGGTGGCGGTTTCTTTTAAATGCTAATAAGATGTTTATCACTATAGAAAGAAATGTAAAAATAGATGTTACGGTAAATCACCACTAGGTGGCGGTAGCGGTGTATCCTGATTATGAAATAGAAATAACAGTACGGGCAAAATCACAAGAATGAAAGGAAGGAGGAAAGAAGCAGGGAAAACATTATTTAATTCAAAAATAGCCAAGTTACACAAGGTACCAATGAATTTTTAAGTATTACTGTGGGGAAAGCATTATTAAGGTGCAAAGGTGAGTTTTCAAATGGAGTCCCTAAACAGTTCATGGTTAAAATATTGAGTTTGAGGCAGAGCGTATCTGGATACCCCTTACAGAGAAAATGGGCAGAAAGAGGGTAGCGTAGTAACATGCATGTCCGTCCACAGTGTATCGTTCAAAATATTCAGCTGAATATCTAAATACTTTCTCCTTTAAACTACATGCCGCCAAAACCTCAGGGTTTTCATTTAATATGCAAATACTACTTAGTATTTCTTTACTGGCACCCTTGTACTACTTCAACAGCAGCGTCGGAAGACAGAGCTTGTCCCTGAAACTGTCCATTTTCCTGGTGTTTATCCTTAAACCACATCAGAACCCGTAGTGCTGTGGCCATGCCCGTTTGAGATCTAAGAGTTGCCCAGTAGAGACAAACATCCCTGGTTTTACCTGTTTCCGAATGGGAGACAGGTAGACGTTTGGCTTTGTCTGGCACACCTGTTTTACCTGCGGACCTGACTGCCTCAGGGAACAGTTTCCAGATGGTGTCTTCCTCCTGCACAGGGCAAAGTGTCTCACGGGCTTCCTTCCTGTGTTCTGTGGTCCCTTTTTTCAGGAAAGCCTTTAACTCTTAACTGCACGGCCCGATTTGGCTTCGAGATAAACTTTAAGCCTGTGATAAGGTGGTACGTCAAAGATTCTGACCAGCAGTGGGAAGTCCCGACACCTGAGGGGAGAAGGTAAGAAGGAAATTAGCGAACTTATTCTTTGCAACTCACACTAAAAGCTTTCACCTTTAGAGCCCCCTGAAATGTACACACAGAGCTGAACAGATGGAGTTGGTGTGGCCACTAGCGCCAACTAGTGGTGCAAATACAAGTATAGAAATGCAAAGTGTGAGTTAATTTTAAACTTGGGGGCCAAATGCCGTTTCAGAGAGGTCCATAGAATGAAATATTTCCGTTGTGTTTTTTTATTTTTATTTTTTGGCCGCACAGCTTGTGGGATCTTACTTCCCCGAACAGGGATTGAACCCAGGTCCTAGGTAGTGAAAGTCTTAACCACTGGACCACCGGGAAATTCCCCCCACCTTTTTCTAAAATAATCTTTTTATTTTATTTTTTACATTTTTATCCGTTGTTTTAAAGTTCAATTTGTAGTAACAATTTGATGTGGCTGCTTTGCCCACCAAACTAACAAGCAGGCATAACAACCCATGCTGCTTGAATAGACTTGGCGCATGGCACAAACGGGAAAGGATTCTGCACCCTAGCCAGCCGTTCTCCATTCCCCCTGTGCCGTCCATCCAGAATGGGCCGAGTCAGGGCCCCAGTGTTGGGGTCCTTAACAGTCCGGAGCGTACGCAGAGAAAATGGCACAATAATATGCGATCTGACCAAAAATATGAGAAATGAAGAATAGTTGATGCAATCCAACCTGGAAAAGGAGACCCAGAGGTGAGATAGCTGTCTTTTTTTTTTCTTTTTTCTTTTTTTTAGGCATATCTACAGCAGCTTTATTTACAATAGTCAAAAATTAAAACACGGTTACATTCATTCATACAATGGATTATTATTCAGCAATAAAAAGAACAAACTAACTAGAGAAGGAAAAACTAATCTAAGGTGAAAAAAATCAGAACTGTTATTCCTTCTGGTAGGCTAGGCATTGGCTGGAAAGGGATACAAGCGAACTTTCTGGGAAGTTGGAAATGTTCTATACCCTAATAACCATTTGTCAAAAGTATACAGCTAGGGACTTCCCTGGTGGCCCAGTGGTTAAGACTCCGCCTTCCACTGCAGGGGCAGTGGTCGGGGAACTAAGATCCCTCATGCCATGCATGAGGGAAAAAAAAAGGTATACACCTAGACATTGTGCACTTCAAGGTAGGTAAATATTACCAAAAAGAACCATATAATGACAATGGAGTAGGTGTAGGGAATTAGTGAAGGCTTAAAGGATACAAAAATGGCAGGATATTGATAACTGAGGTATCATTTTATTGTTGTCTGCATATGTTAAACTATAACTTTTAAAGAAATTAAAGGAAGAAAAAATAGTCTTATATTTACCCAGACATTTGCCAATTACGGTCACCCTCGTTCTTTCCCGTAGATCCGATTACTGTTGTAATGTGGGATCTCTGTCTTGAAGTACTTCAAAGCTATTAAGTTTTATGAGAAACTAGACTTAGTTTGCAACCCAGATTAGTGGGAAGAATTTACTGGGAAGACAGTATGGCTCAACGGAAAGTAAAACTCTAGACATTCGGAGCTAGAGTCCCTCATTTTTCCAACATCTGTTCCAAAGTAATAGCCTCTGTATTAAGCACTTCCTCCTGGTCTTTAAAACATTTCAACAGACTAATGTAATATCACTTTGAAGAGTATACATCATTTTAAAAATAAAGGATGGGTTTTGGTAGCAGTAATCAAATTTAGAAAGAACTTCTAAGACCAGGGAACTCATTGGGTCCCATATTAAGCTGATACTGCATCAAACTTGAAGGTAGTCAAGCATGGTAAAGGGAGTATGCACTGACTTTATGTGCTCTTGGGTTTGAATCTCTGTTTTCCACCTATTTAGCAATGTGAACCTTAACCTCTGCGAGCCTCCACCACGCCATCTATCACCTATGGATGCCAAACTTCACTTTGCAAGGTCCCTGTAAGGAGCAAATACGGTAGAGGTGATATGCTTATCAGTCTCTGGCAGGCAGGAAGCATCCAGTGAATGAGAGTGGGTATTGTAGGCTCCAAACAAAGCAGCCTAAAACATCATCCACAGAGACAATATTCTTTAATGTGAAGACAGACTGCAGACGGGCAACTTTAGAGAGTCCAAACTGTGAATCGGTGCCGAGATTCACACTTCTGGACAGGGCGGAGTGACACAGGCCCAGGAACCACGCTGCCACATCCCAGCGGTGTGACCTTGGATTGTCACCCACCTTCCTGCCTGTCCTGAGCTGCTCAAGTCAGGATGATCACACCATTACCTGGTGGGGCTCCTGTGAGGTGAGCCACGGAGGAGATTTGATCCTCTCCTCCACATTTAGCGCTCAGGGAACCAGAGGACCGTCTGATACACACAGCCCTCAGTAGAAGCTAGTCGTTTCTAACATTATTCTTAAATTGTTGTATCTCTTCTCAAGGGGGAATTCTTAGAGTAAGGAAGATCAGATGAGCCTCGCAAGTAATTCTAGTCTAGTGTAAATGCTTAGAATGATGCTTAGCTGATTCAATCATTTAATAAAAAAACGAGCCACCTCTGAGCATCCTCTGTCTTTCCATCATCGCCTTGTACTATGTGATCCCACAGCTCTTCTGAAAGCCAAACGGTTATCTACTTACACGTGTTCCAAAAACTGCAAATGGGTGTCAATCTGTGTTACTAAAGGGATGTGGTATTTTCCCTCCTTTCCTAGTATTAAATCCACCTTAAAGGATGAAGTCATCAAGCGTGTTGTCTTCCTGAAAGAAGTTACTCAGAGTGATCTCCGCAGGAAGTTCATTTGCTTTGCCCGGAACTCCATTGGGAACACTACCCAGTCCATCCAACTGAAAGAAAAGAAAGGAGGTGAGCCTGAAGGTGGCTGCAGAATGCACGCAACTGCTTTCACCTGGGCGGAGAGGAACTTTCCTAAGGAAGTAGCCACAGTGAAGATAGCCACTAACATGCTCTAGATGCCAGACAACATTCTAAGTAAGCAGTGTGCTTGTGCTGATTCATTCAGTACCTTGACCGAGGCCACACAACTAGTAAGTTTCACATTGGTGATCCAGAGCTGGTCCTCTTACTAGTATTCTGCATACGGGATCTGTGTTGGAAAAGCCTATCATTCATTCATTCATTCACTCCTCAGTTCATTCACTTACTCATTCATTCATTCTACAAAGACCTACAGAGCATGCCCTATGTGGCAGGTATCGTACTAGGACCTAGCTCCCTTTCCTAGTTTCCTCCCCTGGCTTCCAAATCCAGAGAATGTGATGGGCTGGTATCGGAGACCAAAGGAGAAAAAGAGGGGAGGAAGAGTATTCTTGTTCAGTTTCGGGGCGATATGTGTATATCACAGATCATAGCCTTTTAAAGCTAGAGAGGAAATTCCTGGAAAGGAATAGCTTTCAAATTTCTTTAAGAAGCTGCTCAAGAGATGGAGGTGATATCA
Organism: Physeter macrocephalus; assembly: GCF_002837175.3. NCBI lineage: Eukaryota > Metazoa > Chordata > Mammalia > Artiodactyla > Physeteridae > Physeter > Physeter macrocephalus. The sequence goes on from NC_041225.1 coordinate 20,472,215, forward strand.
TTCATTCATTCAATTAATAGAGATGAGAGAGCGAGCAGGTTTTGAAGGCTCGTGAGGCTGAAATAAGACACATTTGGTGCTCCTGGCGGATGCTCCGTAGAGGTGGGTCAAAGGTGTCACGTGTTAGGTACGGTGGAGGTGAGAAAGTAAGTCAGAGGTGGCGCTGGGCTTCAGGGAGTTTAGACTTTAGTAGGGTCGATAACACGTGACAATAATTTACCGTGTGCAATAAGAGGGACACAAATGGGTTGTGTGGAAGCTTACAGGAGCAAAAAAAATTTTTTTAGTAGTTTTTGTCAGTGTCCCGGCCACCCCAATCAGAAACTACCCATTACCCTGGGTTTTCTTGAGTTCATTTTACGGTAGTTCCCTCAAGATGTGATTTAAGATGTGTCCAGATTCAAGAGAAATGTCTCCAATAGATTTTGATAAAAAATAATAGGGCTGGAAAAGGTGCTGGGTAGGCCTGAATGTGGCCTTATAGGGGAGGCGGGTGTTGGAGGGGATGCAGCCCCTGTACCTGCTCACGACTGCCGCGTCTCCACAGTGGTGTTCCTCTATATCCTCCTCGGCACCGTCACGGCCCTGGCAGGTGTGCTGACCGCAGGTGCGCTCTTCTACCTGCACTGGATTGAAATAGTGCTGCTGTACCGAACCTACCAAAACAAGGATGAGACCCTCGGGGGTAAGATGACCCAACCCGCCTCAGAACTGACTTAGAGGGAGGGGCTTGAGAAATGGATGTTCCCCGATGGAGGAAGTCATGACCCTCAGGCTCTGAGACCCTCCTGCAGGTCTGGTGGCTTCACACCTGGGAAGGGCTGGGAGCCCAGGGGGGAAACAAATTCTCTTCATCCCAGTTACTAGGAATCTTGCCAACGATGTTACTGTAGGGCACATTGGACTTGAAAATAACTCTCCACTCACCAACCTGAAGCAAGATGGCGGATGACTTACCATCTCCATGCCTTGGTTTTCTCTTCTGTAAAGTGGGGTTGTAATCACAATCACAGTGAATGCAGTGTGGGCTCTTTGAGTTAAGACGTAGTGAGCATTTAGAACAGCATGTAGCACGTAGTAAGCGCTCAGTGATGCCAGCTCCAGTTCTCATTACCTCTTGAGGACTGAGTGCACGCCAGGCTTATGTATCAGCTGCTGTAATCGTCACTGAAATCCTACAAGCCAGGCAGAGGCGTGAAGTCTGTGCCCCCAGTAGAACTGCTAGGGGGTGTTAGAGGTTGGGATGGAATCCAGGCAGTTTGGTTTAGAGCCCCCATTAGCTATCGCCTCAGTTAACTTCTTCTGTAAAGTGAGGGGCTCGGAGATGTGGAAATGTCCCTAAGAGAGTGAAGTTCTGTAAAATACTAGCACTAGCACTATCCATGAAGTATCTGTCCGTTTTCCCATGAGACAGGATAATAGCGTTTATTAACATTTGCTTCTTTAGACTAGAAGAGCTGCTGGTGTGTTTTTCTAGTCCCGGAAGGCTCAAAGGTTAGGACGTTGGCAGTTTTAGTGAATGATTCTATTGCTTGGAAAGAGAAGAATCCCTTCTGCTGGATTCCAGGGACAATTAAATACTTACCTGATCGGGATGCCTCTTTACACACACACCAGTGGTTTCCCCACACTAGGAACTCAGTGAAGAGCTGTCAGATCGCTGGGAAAAGGGGCAGCAAAGAAATGCATCAATCACAGTTTTCTTTAGACCAATGATTGAGAATACACACTAGAAGTCCTTAGGCCAAGAGTATTTTGAGGTTATTTTTTAAATAGCTTTCTAGGGTTGAACAAATTATCTCATCACTGTCTTAACTGTTCTCCTAGACAACTTCATACTTCTTTTACTAGAATGCTATTTTTCTTAAGATTCTAGAGCTTGTACAGAAGACTCAATCTACTGTGAAACATCTAATTTTTTGGAGGGATGTTTTTTACCTTAATGTATTTTTTAATTGAAGAGTAGTTGATTTACAATGTTGTGTTAGTTTCAGGTGTACAGCAAAGCGACTCAGTTTTATATATATATGGATTCTTTTCCATTATAAGTTATTACAGAATACTGAGTAGAGGTCCCTGTGCTATACAGTAGGTCCTTGTTGGTTGTCTGGTTTTTGTTTGTTTGTTTGTTTGTTTTGTGGTACGCGGGCCTCCCTCTGTCGTGGCCTCTCCCGTTGCGGAGCACAGGCTCCGGACGCGCAGGCCCGGCGGCCATGGCTCACGGGCCCAGCCGCTCCGCGGCACGTGGGATCCTCCCCGACCGGGGCGCGAACCCGGTTCCCCCGCATCGGCAGGCGGACGCGCAACCACTGCGCCACCAGGGAAGCCCCGGTTGTCTGTTTTATATATAGCAGTGTGTATATGTTAATCCCAGACTGTGAAGTATTTTAAATGTGTCCTCTCTTGTTTGCACAGGCAACGTTTTAGTCATGTGACAGGGAGACAGAACCCAGTTTTCAAGCACAGTGATTCATTAAACTCTGTGGCCAGTCTAATGTTTTCCAGCAAAAAGACTGTTTCCTGTGAAAATCCCCAAATTTAGAGAGACATAGGATGTCAGAATTGTGGGGCTCGTCTAATTCTCCCACTCTCTAATATTATTACAAAAGAAATTTAACATTTTCGGGTTATAGAAAAATCCTGGTTTGCTGGCGTGTCACAGGGATGTGGAACAAATCAGGGTGACTATGGTGCGTCACACAGGAACTGCACCGCATGTACCTGCTGGCCACGCCCCCTGAGCCGCCGCCTCCCCACCTGGGCAATGAGAAACCTCTTAGATGCACCTCCGGGACCTCGCTCTTTGGCATCCTCCTCTCTTGACGCCAGACCACCTCTGTTTCCCGCATCCTCTTCTGTTGCTGACACTTCTGTCAGCTAAGTTGAACAAACCGCATCAGTAACAGCGCTGCTGTTTACTACTTTGTAAAATACTATTTGTCAGGCATTGTGCAAAGCGCTGGAAGATGAGGCAGCTGTGTCCAGCTCCGGGGCCCGTGGGTTAACTTTTGAGATTTTCTATGGCCTCCAGTTAGTTCTTTAGCACATCCCAGAGTCTATGTGCATTTATAATAGTTGAGTCAGCAGAGGCCTATGAGACCTTAAAAATACCCTAAAGCAAGTTCCAAAATATAGTTTTCCTTCTAAAAGGGAAAGGAATGAATATCATCTTGTGCCTGCTATAAGTCAGTCACCAAAGCCTTCATGTACATTGTCCCAGGCAGCCCTGACAGAAGCACGCCGGGGAGTTATGATTATCTCATTTTACATGTGGGGATTCAAACACAGATACGTGTGCTGTCAGCTCGCTAATGCACTGGGTCTCTGCAGTGCTTTGCTCACTGGGTGTTATCACGCTTTGATGGAGCAGACTCCACTTTGATGTGTGACTAATGAGACAGCAGCGCTGCAGATGCAAAAAAAGCTCAGAGGAGCTCCTGAGCACGTGGGCTTTAATCGGAGAAGACCCCAGCTGTTTGATCTGACGTCAGTGAGGGTGCAGGAGAGCCTCATTGATTAGAATCTGATGCTGGGTGGACAGTCCGTACCCCTCGGCAGTGTGATTCTGAAAGGAACACAGATGCTGCTTTTCATGTAATAAATCAGTGCAGTAAGGATCCCAAATCTTAATTCTTATCCATTTACCATATGGTTCGAGTGTATGTAGGTACGCCACGAGAGTAAAAACCATGTCAATGGCTTGCATCACTTACTGTGCTTCTTCCTCAGATAAAAAAGAGTTCGATGCTTTCCTATCCTATGGGAAATGGAGCTCTCTTGAGAGTGAGGTCACTTCATCTCTGAGTGAGGAAAACCTGGCTCTGAGTCTATTCCCTGAAGTTTTGGAAAACAAATATGGATACACCTTATGTTTGCTTGAAAGAGACGTGGCCCCAGGAGGAGGTAAGTCCTGCAAGCCGACAGAAAACGTAGCACAAGAAGGAGAGTTACGTGCAAGCGCTCTCTACGTTGTCTTGTCATTCTTTCTGTTGGGCTATTTATCTTCTGGAAGGTTTCGCGAGCTTAGAACTTCTGGGGCGACAACACAGAAAAATGCGTGCTGCAGAGACACGCTCCATCATCAAAAAAATCCATCTTCAATGGATATGCGTATATGTCTAACTGAACCACATTGCTATACACCTGAAACTAACACAGCACTGTAAATCAACTCTACCCCAATATAAAATTAAAATTTAAAAATTAAAAAAAAATTGCCACGGGGGGAAAATAATCCATCTTCAGGAAAAAAAATTATTGGAGCGCAGGGAGCCTTCCAGAACGAAGATCTCTTTTCTGGCTCCTCAGCAGGAAGTTATCTCTGTCCTCCCAAACGGGTGGTCCCCCTGCTTTCTGGGACTGAGCCTGCCACAGACTCAGGACTGGGTCCAGCAGGCCCCCCAGGCCCCGGCCCAGTCCTGGGCACGATCAGATGTGCAGACCTCATCCTGTCCCGCTGACCTCCTCTGCCTGAGATGTCCCACCCAGGAGCCTGGGACATTCCATGCCCCTCTCTTTTTTTTTTTTTTTTTTTTTTGTGGTATGCGGGCCTCCCTCTGCTGTGGCCTCTCCCGTTGCGGAGCACAGGCTCCGGACGCGCAGGCTCAGCGGCCACGGCTCACGGGCCCAGCCGCTCCGCGGCATGTGGGATCCTCCCAGACCGGGGCGCGAACCCGGTTCCCCTGCATCGGCAGGCGGACGCGCAACCGCTGCGCCACCAGGGAAGCCCCCATGCCCCTCTCTTACCCCAGCCAACCTTGTTCCAACGAGCTTTGCTCCTGGAGGAATTGGCAATTTGAGGAGACAGAACACAGGGAGGAATGTGAAACTGACAGTCACTAGACCCTGGAACATATCTTCAACTGTCCACAGAGTTGATTTAGTAGAAGTGATAAAGAAAGCCAGGCTTCCTTTCCTCTTTGCCCCAGAGCACCCATTGCAAGGAACCCGCTGGGTGGATCTGGGAGATTCAGGGTTATTGTGACTCAAGGTTTAACAATAACAATGTCATGTATACACTGATGTGTATAAAATTGATGACTAATAAGAACCTGCTGTATAAACAAACAAACAAACAAAAACAACTAATGCTAAACTTTTTGGGGGTTATTTGTATGGAAATACAAATGCTAATATAAATGTTTCAGGCATTACATGAAATTTCTAAACATCTTATATGTTCTGGTATAATGTTATAAGTCATAATTCTAGTTATTACTTTAAAATGTATATCTCAGAAATAACTAAATTTCCTTGTCAATTGCATTATTATAAACTTTTATCAAATCTTTAACCGTGGTCATTAAAAAATAATAATAATAACAATGTCGAATAATTAAATCTTTTATTTCCAGTGTATGCGGAAGACATTGTGAGCATTATTAAGAAAAGTAGAAGAGGAATATTTATCTTGAGCCCCAGCTACGTCAACGGACCCAGTGTCTTTGAACTACAAGCCGCAGTGAACATTGCCTTGGAGGATCAAACACTGAAATTGATTTTAATTAAGTTCTCTTCCTTCCAAGAGCCGGAGTCTCTACCTCATCTAGTGAAAAAAGCTCTCAGGGTTTTGCCCACTGTCACTTGGAGAGGCTTCAAATCAGTTCCTCCCAATTCCAGATTCTGGACCCAAATACGCTACCACATGCCTCTGAAAAGCTCTAAAGGATTCACGTCGAATCATCTCAGAATTATCCCAAGGATTTTTTTCTCTAGAAAAGACTCAGTAAAACAGAAACCACTGGGGGGCGCTCCCAGCCTAAAGGACGGTGAAATGGGCCCTGAGCTGCCTCCTCCTACACCCCTCCCGTCCTGTCCCTGGTGAGTAGAGAGAGACCCTGATGGACAGGACACACGCGTGGAGGCGTGGATCAGGCTGATAGAAAATGGGAAGCGTTCTGCCAGCCCTGGCAGGCACTGGAATGGTGCCTATGGCGGGAGCCTCTGACTTCCTGGGCTGGATAGAGAGAGAGCGAATTCAGCCCACATGGCCCCTAAGATTTTCCTAGTGATCTCAGCGGAATCAGCAGATACAGCCACTTGGCTTTGTGGCTATGGACTGTCGTGTCTTCTATGTATTGTTCACATCACTTTATATATCTTTGCAGTCAAATAAATATTATTTTATTAGAAACAAGTGATAATTTCAGCTCACGCGTGTCGCCTTGGCCTTTGCGCAGGGCATGAAGTACACGACCTCACTCTGGGCCACAGGAAGTAGGAACCGATTAGGCCAAAATGATTTGGAGAAGCCAAGGAACAGACCAGCAGTTATGTGCAAAGTAGAAAGGCAGTGACAGGAGTCAGAAGCCAGGGCAAGAGTCTGGGAAGTAAATGTCTACACCGGTTAAAAGACAGCAAGACTGGGGCTTGAAGAGCGCTGAAGTCTGAGCCTTTGCTCTCGAGGCTGGTGGTCCCCATGTGCTTGCTGACTCTCTGGTCTCGTTGAGTTCCTCCTAAGTGATGGGCCTGAGGCTAGAGGACCAAGTAGCTGTCTCACGTAGACGAGGCTCCTTTCATTCTCACCAGTGTGTTTTCCTGAGGAGAGTTCAACGTGCAGTTAAAATGGTGTTCTAAGTCTCACACGAAGGTACAACACTCATGCTTCATCTTCCCCGATAGAAGGGCGCGATTTATTTGAGCAATAAAGAAAAGCAATTTCTGGACTCATTCACACTGAATGTGTCCCATCCGCTTGTATGAATGTGATCCAGGTTTGGAGGGGCTCAGAGTCATTGCCCGTCTGACCGCTGCTCGGTGCCTGTGTGAAAGGCTTTTGAGGTCTTCTTGCACAGAGACACCCACATCACAAAAACCACTGTGGTTTTGGCACATCCTTGTTGGGAATTTCCACGATAAAGTTAAAGATGAGTTAAAGGGTATAAATCATTCCTGGAGGAATTTTCTTGTGGAAAAGCTCATTGCAGGGTCTCCGAAGGGAAGGACCCACGCTGTCATTGTGCCATTGTGTTCTGGTGACGACTAGAATCCCTGCTTTTCCTGCCAGTCACTCTCAGAGATCTAAGACTCAGAAACCCCTTTTGGCCAGTTTGTCCGGATTTATTTTATTCTAAAATAAGGATGGCTGTAACTGATATACCCAGAGGTCCAGAGTGTTGTCCTTAGCTTAACCAAAGCTCAAAATGATCCCCAGATGTATGTATACACACAAAAAAGAAACTATCTGGGTCTATCATTTACAGAATACACTCTTCCAGGGGAGTGGGTATGCTAAGGATGAAAAATTAACATTTAGGACAAAGGGTTTATTTACATTTCTGACACGTAAATCAGTCAAAACAAAGTGGACAACCGAAACAAGTTTTCTATATACAGAAGACTGACGGTAGTTAAACAATTGATCTCAGTAGACTACAATGAGAAGGAATAATGGATTCCCAGCACACCTTCTAAATAAGGTGTCCATATATTCTGCTTCCGGTCTTACACTTGGCGTCCTGGACAGCAACATGTGTTGTCCAGGTATAATTTTCACAGACCAAGTATAATTTCTTACTCTGAAAAATGTATCCTACTTTGGATGGTGGTCATCTTACCTCTAGCGCACGTTGTAGAATAGTCCTTACTGACCCTGGATGATGTCTCAGGCGATCTCACAGCTTTCCTGGTCTCTTCTGGGTTTTAGTACCCACATTTACTAGCTATATCATTTCCAGATTGCAGCTCCAGGTAAGATGGAGTAAGCACACAGCCCCCTACCTTTCCCACTCATTGTAGCTATGGAACCTGAAGAAAGTGCATATGAAAGTCAGTTTGAGGATTTGGAAAAGTACATTAAAGCAGGAAGATTGGAGAAGACAAGAATTCAGAGTTCCACGATTTTATTTTCCTCCAATATCTCTTGGTTTAGACTCAGCACAGTCCAAAACCCAGAAGCGGACCTTAGTGTTAACACCAGTTCCAGAAGACTGGGAAAGGCGTTTCCTAACACTCCCGTATAGTTTCCTTTCTATGTTCTCTTACTTCCTAGCCCCTGTGCAATCCTGTGGTGGCATCAGTGCCACCAACAAAAGCAGAGACAAGAGGGGTCCCCAAGAGCCTATATCTCTGTAGGAGGGAGAATTGTCCATTTTGGTACAAGGAGCTGTGGTCTCAAGGTGTGGCAAATCTCTACTGATTTTTTTTTGTTGTCTCTCTTAACACTTGGCTGGGGGAGGTGGAAGCAGTGGGAGGAAGGGCACTGCAGGGTGGGGTACTTAAAGCACCAGCACTCTTGCCAGAGAACCACAGAGAGGAGGACAAGAGACCTACAGAACCTGAAAGTACTGTACAGAGTGCTGACAGAGAGGGGCTCAGGAAAGCAAACCCAAAGAGCTGCTTACAAACTCCAAGGCTCATCCCCAAGCTGCATGTGCATGAGTCTGACCCTAAATAGAATACCGTAAACTCAGAGAATTGAACTGTAGGATAGACTGCTTCCTGAGTTCCAGGGACAAGTCTAAATAGAACTGAAGGACAGTGAAATAGAACTGACATTGAAACCACAAGGCTGGTTAGAATTTGGGGCTTGAATCCAACTGGGTCAGTTGCCTGCTTAAACAAAAATAGCATTCTACGTAGGATTTCAACAAGATCCAGAGTCGCATGACATAATATTTTAAATATTCGGGATACAATCCATTGAAAGCAAAATGTTATAACCTTTTCGGATGGAATTTTCGATGTAGGTAGGTGTAATATATAAGTCAACTACGACATAAAAGGGACAGAGTAGGGGAACTTGTGTGGTGGTTAGGTAACTACATCCTACTTGAAATGGTAAAATATTGATTCTAAGAAGAAAGTGAAAGCATACTTTAATCCCTTGAGCAACAACTAAAACAAACAAACAAATGAAAAACAAGTATTGTTAAAACATAATAGCTGAATTTAAATGGACTAATAAAAGTGTTTAAATAACCCAGAAGAAGAAAGCAAAAGGAAAATAGAGGAACAAATAACTGAGGAAATAAACAGAAATCAAACAATAAAAGGGTAGACATAAATCCAAACATATCAATAATTATATCAAATGTCAAATGTATAAACATAGTAAAAAACCAAGATTATTAGAACACACTGTTGTTGTTTGTTTTTTTTTTTGTGCCGTACGCGGGCCTCTCACTGTTGTGGCCTCTCCCGTCGCGGAGCACAGGCTCCGGACGCGCAGGCTCAGCGGCCACGGCTCACGGGCCCAGCCGCTCCGCGGCATGTAGGATCTTCCTGGATCGGGGCACGAACCCGTGTCCCCTGCATCGGCAGGTGGATTCTCAACCACTGCGCCACCAGGGAAGCCCAGAACACACTTTTTTAAATGACTGTATTTAAACTATATCCCTCTGCAATAAACACATTTCAAATATAATGATATAAGCAGGTTGAAAGTAAAAGGTTAGATATAAACATATTATAAACAATAATTAAAGGAATGTTGGAGTGCTTATATTAACATCAGCTTAAGGAGACTTCAGAGAAAAGGAAATTAGCAGGGATAAAGATGATAAAAAGATGAATTTGCCAAGAAGACATAACAGTCTTCAATGTGTATGCACCTAACATCAGAGCTTCAAAATACATGCAACAAAAACTGACAGAACTAAATGAAGAAATAGACAAATCCACAATATATTCTCAAATAAATTCTCCCCAAATTGATTTAGAAGTTTAACATAATTTCCTTCAGCATCCAAGAAGAATTTTTTGTAGATCCAGGCAAACTGATTCTAAAATTTTAATGGAAAAGTAAATAACCTAAAATAATCAAAGCAGGGACTTCCCTGGTGGTGCAGTGGTTAAGAATCTGCCTGCCAGTGCAGGGGACATGGGCTCGAGCCCTGGTCCAGGAAGATCCCACATACCGCGGAGCAAGTAAGCCTATGTGCCACAACTACTGAGCCTGCATTCTACAGCCTGCGAGCCACAACTACTGAGCCCGTGTGCCACAAAAACTGAAGCCCTCATGCCACAACTACTGAAGCCCACGCTCCTAGAGCCCATGCTCCACAACAAGAGAAGCCACCGCAGTGAGAAGCCCGTGCACTGCAACAAAGAGTAGCCCCTGCTCGCCACAACTAGAGGAAGCCCACACACAGCAACAGAGACCCAATGCAGCCAAAAATAAAAACAAATATATAAATTTTTAAAAAATTATCAAAGCAATTTGCAAAAGAAAATAAAGTTGGAGGAATTACACTACTCAACTTTATAAATCAATATCAAGTTACAGCAATCAAGACAATGCTATATTGGCTAAGTAATAGATCAATAAAACAAAATCAAGAGTGCAAAGATACACCCATACAGATATGGCCTGTTGAGTCTTGATAAAGTGTGAAAGGTAATTCAAAGAAGAAAGGACAGAGTTTTAAACAAAGGGTGTTAAATAATTGGCCATCATATGCAATAAGATGAACTTGAAACCTTACACAAACATTATCTCAAAATGGACCATAGATCTAGATGTAAAACTAAACCTATAAAAATTTTAGAAGATAATATGACCTGAGATTAGGCAGAGTTCTTGGATATGACACCAAAAGCATGACCTATAAGAAAAAAGATTAGTAAATTGGATTTCAAAAAATTAAAAACATTTGTTATGAGAAAAATACTGTCAAAATAATGAAAAGAAACCAAGCCTTAAACATGTAGAAAATGTTTGAAAATCACATATCCAATGAAGGATTTGTATCTAGAATATGTAAAGATCTCTCTAAATTCAATAATAAAAAGCAAACTACCCAATTTAAAAAAAGGAGCAAAACATTTGAATAGACAATTCACTAAAAAGGATACATAGATGGCAAATAAGCCCATAAAAAGATGTGCAACATAATTATCTATTAGGAAAACGTAAATTAAAATAGCCCCCCAAAAAAGAAAAGAAAAAAACTGATACTACCAGGTGCAGATGATGACATGGACACCTGGAGCTCTGATATACTTCTCATGGAGAGCAAATGGTCCAGCCATTCTACAAAACAGCTTAACAACTCCTTACAAAGTGAAACATCCACTTACTATATATTCCAGAAATCCCATTCCTAGATATCAGTCCCAGAGAAATGAAAGTTATGCTCACATACACACACATCCTCTGTACATGAATGTTTATAGCAGCTCTGGTCAAAATCATCACTATCTGGAAACAACTCAACGACCTTCGACTAGTGTGTATCAGTTTGGGTCCAATCAGGAGATAGAAACCACACAGTCATTTTTAAAGGGAATCTTTAATATAAACAATTATTTGGCTGTAAGAGAGTGAGTATAGAGATGTCAGTAGAACTCCGGAGTGTCTTGGAGCTGAAGGAGAGTAGGGAGACAAACTTGAAAGGAGTCCCCTCCCCAAGTCTGGGGTTCAGACATTGTTAGAGAAGGTGAGATATTGCCCACTGAACGGCAAAGTTCTCTTAGTTGCCTGGGTCAGAGCTAGTCCACAGTTGCTGGAAAGCAGACAGCAGACTCCCAGGACAGGGCAAACCATGGCTGGTGGATGGACTCACGGCATGAATGGGGGCACGGCTGTGGGCATGAGGTCTGGAGCACCCGGGTCCACATTGTGGGAGCTTCAGGGACAAAAGTCTTGGTGTGCAGGTGAGCCAAAGCCGCGGCAGGGGTGCAGGGGGGGGATGCGGAGGGCCACCTGGGCCGGAGGCTTGGGCTGCACGGTGTCCATGAGAGGCCAGGACTGCAGGGTGCCTGAGAGGTAATTTCCTCCATATGCACAGCTTGGGCAGGGCACCAACAGATGTCACACACCCGTGCTGCTGACTGATGGTGCAGCAACAGGAAGAATAACACGAAACACGGCAGCTGGAACCAGGAAGGCCCTCCTGCAAGGCCCCTCCAACTCCCTCCACTGACGGAGCTCAACGTTGTACTCACCGGAAGGGATAAATGCTTCAAAAATCCAGTCTATTCCATGGAGCAGATACTGAATGGTGAATTCGGGGCTCAGAGATAATCAAGTGATACCTGGCATAGGGTGCATCAATCAATCAATAGTTGTACATGCAAAAATTAAACACTTCATAGAAATAAAAAAGAATGTACTACTGAGACACACAACAGCTTGGCTGAATCTCAAAGCATAAGGCTGAGTGAAAAAAGTCTAATTTCAAAAGGTTACATTTTTCCATTTATATGACATTTGCAGGAAGCCAAAATCGTGGCAGAGAAGAGATCTGTGGTTTCCAGGGGTTAGGGGTGGAGGAAGGTGTGAAAAGGGGACACACAAAAGGAGAGGGCAAGAAAGTAACCTGCCTCTCTTGGTGACGATGTGACTCTATATGTGTTAAAATTCATGCAGCTGTACACCAAGAAGGCCGATTTTGTTATATGTTCATTTTAAAATAAAAATTTTAAAAGACTAGTTTAATCTAATATCAAAACTTTAATCTCGAGTCCATTTCAAACTTCTCCTTTTACCCCAGCTTAGGTCCAACCAGCAATGGGACAGAGAGTGTGGTCTATTTTTCTCTCCTGTTCTGCTTCCTCCTGTCCGCTTCTGCCTTTTTCTTCACTGTGTTTAGAGAGAGGAGAAAGTAAAGGAGAAGGAGGAAAGATTTTTCTTCAACTCAGATGGTGCTCTTTGAAATTCTCTCTTACTGGTGGAATGCCCTTTCTTCTACGTGATGCCAGATGTCTGGTTCCTTCTGTTTGAGGCATTCTTGTGGGTTCCTTGGACACCCTCCCCCAACCCCCAAATCCCACCAGGACCTCCGCTGCTCCTGGTGCACCTGACACGGGTCAGGCCTTCTCTGGATACCCCTCACCTCCTGCCCCATGCAGTGAAGCCCCCTCATGATCAGTTTCTCCACCGTGACTCACCCACCTCATGGGGAAGCAGATGCCCATTTTCCCACCGCTGCACCTGCTGTTTCTCCTCTGCTCCAGCTGGTCTCCTACTTTCAATGATATCCTGCTGAGGGTCAGGCACCAGTCTGATCTTTGAATTCCAAAGGAAAAAGGAATTCTCAAGAATTTTGGGGGGGAGGTAGGATGAATTGGGAGATTAGGATTGATACACATACACTATTATGTATAAAATAGATAGCTAATGAGAACCTGCTGTATAGCACAAGGAACTCTACTCAATGCTCTGTGGTGACCTAAATGGAAGGAAATCCAAAAAAGAGGGGTTATATGTATACGTATATCTGATTCACTTTGCTGTACAGCAGAAACTAACACAACATTGTAAAGCAACTCTACTCCAATAAAAAATTTTTTTTAATTTTTTAAATTAAAGTTACTTTTTAAAATTTTTGGCTGCATTGGGTATTTGTTGCTGCACGCGGGCTTTCTCTGGTTGCGGCCAGCGGGGGCTACTCTTCGTTGCGTTACTTTTTAAAATTTTTGGCTGCATTGGGTATTTGTTGCTGCACGCGGGCTTTCTCTGGTTGCGGCCAGCGGGGGCTACTCTTCTTTGCGGTGCGCGGGCTTCTCACTGCGGTGGCTTCTCTTGTTGCGGAGCACGGGCTCTAGGCGCACGGGCTTCAGTAGCTGTGGTTCGCGGGCTCTGTAGTTGTGGCTCAAGGGCTTAACTGCTCCACAGTACGTGGGATCTTCCCAGACCAGGGCTCGAACTGGTGTCCCCTGCATTGGCAGGCGGATTCTTAACCACTGCACCACCAGGGAAGCCCCTAAACTCCAATAAAAATTAATTTAAAAACAAGAATATTTTTTTACTCCTCTACATCCCAGTCCCACACATGCTGCTGGGATGACACATCTTCAGCTCTGGGAATCTTCAGGCTTCCCAGCCAGCAGACTAGCCCCATCTCTATGAGTTCTTCTCTTGGAGCTCTCTCACTTGCATTGAGTCACAGAAAATGGGATTCATCGGTGGTTTACTGGCATGCAAGTGGGTTCCTTGAGGATGAATTGTGAAAAAAGGTCACAGCTATGCTTTTTCCACATCCATCTGTGTCCTTGAAGCCCAATTAGAGGAGCAGGTTGGAAACCTCCTCTGGCCTGTGATATCGCCACATCTCACTAGCCTGTATCTGTCATTTCCACTTAACCAAAACGCCTGAATACCCACCAGCAATTCTCCTGGGCTAACAAAGGCAGCCTCTCCCCAGTGGCAGCACATGGTGCCACCCACCATCGAGAGAATCAGTGCTCCTTGACATCCAATGTCGAAGTCACCCTAAGGGAATTGAGGAAAGAAAGAAAAGGAGGTGTAATTTCAGAAAGAAGAGAGGGAGAACGGACCTACTAGGCATTCTTAGTACCAGTGATGGTGGCAGTGGACTGGGGAGGGAGGTGAGGCTCCTGAAACAGAGAAGAAAGAGGGGGGAAAGTACAGATGCTAGCTCACCACATTAGTCTGGGTTCAACTAACGTTATGACTCGTCTTCTGAACTGTGACTGGTGGTAATGTGCGTAGGTAGAGTAAGATGAAGCATTTCATTTTTAATCACCTGCTGTCTTATTTCAGTCATCCGGTTCATTCATTTAGGGGATGTTGTGGAAAGGAAATTGCTTAGGAACTATGGTGAATACAAAGGGATAGAAGGCTTCTGCCTATATAGAGTTCATAATCTCTAAAATAAAATGAATCTAAAATTCATCTGGTATCTAATATGTACTAAGCATTTCCCTCTCTGTCATATGTTATGTCACTTGATCGTCACACCATCTTTAAGATAGGCATCATCATCACCACCACCACCACCATCACCATCACCACCACCACCACCATCACCACCACCACCACCATCATCATCACCACCACCATCATCATCATCATTACCATCACCACCAACACAACCATACCACCATCACCACCATCACCACCATCATCACCACCACCACCACCACCACCATCATCACCATCACCACCATCATCACCATCACCATCACCACCATCACCACCATCACCACCATCACCACCACCACCACCACCACCATCACCACCATCACCACCATCACCACCATCATCACCACCATCACCATCATTACCACCACCATCAGCATTATCATCAATAAGGCAGCTGAAGCTTGGAGGTGTTTAGGACACAACCAGGATCACACAACTTCAAGCTTCTGTCCTCTACAAAATCCCTATTCCCGTAGGGAAGCAATCACATTAGAATTGTAAGACCATGACACTAGCCATACTCTGGAGTGAAGACCTGTTCCATTTCAAAGCCCACATTCATGCCTAGTCCCCTCCACCTGCACCACCATGGTGCCTCGCCTCTCCTCCTCACAATGCAGAATCTCCCAGAGTTGATTACACCCTTCTGCAGCACCCTCTGAGTAGTACAAGTTTGACTTTGGGAAGCAGAGACAGAACTTGGCTTTTCTGTCCTGAAAACAGGGTCAAAGCTCTTGACTTCACTCCAGCTCAGGATGCAGGCTTTCAATTTAGGGGTATGATGTGCCAGACCTTGATCTGAGGTCATCCAGCTTAATTGCTAGCTGTGGGCTTGGAAAGCAAGTCATGTTTCTGGACAGCACTGACCAATTCTCTACCACTGCTTTCTTCTTCTTCTTTCTTCCTAAAAAAAGAATAAAATTCAAGCCCCCTCAAAAGTAACAAGAGCTCAGAGGCAAGCAACAAATATTTCAGTTCCAGAAGTGCTGTGCAGATACCTTCCAGTAAGGTCAATTATACCGCATACGATGGGAAGGAAGAAAAGATGTGCTGATCATTTTGTTTAAAACTGTTCTTGGAGGGAGATGATTTTCTACTTCACCATGGGAAGGCACAGAATAGTCAGTTTTGCTCTTGTTTGTTTTGGAAATTTTCTAAGACAAAAGTTGCTTTGGGAAACTGAGGGTAAAAAGGAAAGAAAATCAACCCCCCAAAACTCTGCTTCCAGCTGTGCACGGCTGAAGCCCTGGGTGATAGGTGATTCCCTGTTGGGTGCATCACCCCTTAATTAGTCTCATGAGGGTAGACCGGATTTGGTTGCTTAAATTATAAGGGATCCACTGGGGAGAGGACGTCATTCCCTCCCCACCACTGGACTCTGAGTAGACAGGTTTAGAAGAGCACATGACAAGGATCACAAGGGTTCTTGGGGCCTGGCACCAAAGACGGTCTAAGCAAGCAAGGTTTCTACCGCTAATACAGTTATCTGGATAATTAGACCAAAAGCTTCAGATGATTCAGTAGCTTGCTGCTGACCTGAAGTTCCAGAATAATTCCTTTCATGCTCTGCTTTGCAAGTAAAAGCTGAGCTGTTTCCTCCTTCATATTTCAAATCTCTTTTTCTATGTACACTTATAGTCAGGGAAGTGTCAGCAGTTCTGTGGTGCTCTGATGCCTCATGAATTGATCTTTCCCCAAGGAATCAAGTTAACCAATAATTATCATTTGGATCTGATTACCATGTAGACACATCAGGAAGTACTTGTTTCAATTAAACAAGTTTGAATTTAAAAGGCACCTTTTTATCAATTGCCCTGACCACTCCCCTCAGATGTCTGCATCCTCTTTGTTCTAATCAGGGAATCCTGCACCACGTAAAATGTGTCCTTGAAACATCAAGGACACATCTCTCTTCCTGAGAGAACACCTTTTCTTTCCTCTTATCCTCAGAACATATGACAACAATTCTTTATGTTTGTTCAGTGAAGAAAGCCCTCCTCACCTTCATTCCATCCTCTCCCCCTTTATTTTACATTCATACTTAGTGCGTTTTATGTGCCAGGCACCGTTCTAAGCACTTTATGAATATTGAGTCATTGAATACACAGAACACTTTTATGTTTATTCTTTTCCTTACATTACAAACGACGGAACCAAGGCACAGAAAGGCTGGGTAACTTTTCCAAGGTCACACAGCCAAGTAAATAGAAGAGCTGGGGTTTGAGCCCAGATCATCTGGCTCTAGCACCTGTGTCCTTAACCACCCCATGGCATTGCTTCACGAAGAAGCTTTCTCAAGATACAGATTTTCCAGCAAGACTTGCTAGTAGTCTACCTTAATTTTGACCCTTGGATGGAAATGAGTTTGCTCTGAAACTCTGAAGGAAGAGTTGAATTTTTCCAGATTGTGGAACAACTGAGGCTGGTGTGAAAAACTTTTCATTTCAACGTGGATTTCAGCACCTATCAATCAAGTGCAGCCCTTTGTTCCAGGCACTGCAAACTCGAAGGTAAGCGTGGCAACCCTGCTTTGATGAGTTCACCATCTTCTGGAAGGACTTCCAAGAGAAACCCCCTCCCAGAGTGGAAGGAAGTGAGATGCTTCTGCCCTGGGTCCTAAAGAGCAGAAACATTCAGATTAAGGGCAGTGATGGGGGATGGAATTGGGTTATTCCAGTCTAAGGGAGCTACATTTACAATTATGTAGGTTTGAAAAGAGGTAAGGCTTCTCCCAGGAAAGTTAAGTAGTTTTGGGTAATTGGAGCACGAGATGTACTCAAGGATTAGAAACAGTTAGATCACATGCTAAGGGATGAATTGATCAGAGAGGCGCTTTTTTTTTCTTGTACCAGACCCGGTTTCTGTGCTCTCACCTCCTCCTGCCCCTGGGATTTGCTTGGCTCCACCTGCGTGGGCCTTGACTACCTGCTCTGGCTGCTATAAGCTTGCTTGCTCACCTGGTCCCACATCAGACTGTTCTTCTTAGGCAGAGGCCTCTGAGCCAGTGCACCAGTAGCTATTGTTGGAACACTCGCTTCTCACCCAATAGATGGACAGTAGTCTTAGGGAGCGAGAGTGCCCAGGATTTCTCCATGTGCTTTGAGGTCATCTTTCATGACCACTGATGAGCAGCGTCATGTTGTTTCATGCAAGAACCTGCAGCTCATCCTCCAGTTCTGACCCCTCGGGCTGCAGTATTGTATGTATATGTGGGGTGGGTCTTATCAATGGCTCCTGAAGGATCAAGCCCTCCATGGTCTTAGCCTGGCTGGACCCAAGGAGGCTATGGCTCCTCCTCCTGCTTCCAGGCCAATGTGAAGCCCCCCATTGCAAGGTGTACGATCAGGCTTCCACAGGTACTCCGTAAACACATCCGGAACATATGGAGTTAACGCCCTGTGGGACAAAGGTGGACCACTAAGAGATGGGAGATAGAAAGGACCCTCCGGATAAATCCTTTCTCTTCTTCTGCATCTCCTGTAGAATTTTCTGAAGCATGGTGATTCCACAGGGCTTTCTGGAAGATGCCCCATGTGACCAAGGCACCAATTGCGTTTCCTTGTGAAGCTATGGCTGCTGAGTAATAACAAATGAACCCCCTTCCCTCTCCCACTTCCTAGTGTTTTAAAGGAGATCTATTGAGATATAGTTCACAATCTATACCATGCACCCATTTCAGGTGTACAATTCAAATAGTTTTCAGTATACTTGCAGAGCTGTGGAAGCATCATCAGAAGTTTAGAGTATTTTATCAGCCCAAAGAAAACTTCACAACCATGAACAGTCGCTCTCCATCCCCCTCCTCCACTTCCCTCACCTCAGCCCTAGGCAACAACTAATCTACTTTCTGCCTCTGCAGATTTGCCTGTCTTGGACGTGCCATATTAAAAGAGTCTTATGGTCTTTTGTGACTGGCTTCTTTCATTTATCATAATTTTTTCAAAATCATCCACATTGTAACATATATCAGCACTTCATTCCACTGTATAGTTATTCCACATTTTACTTATCCATTCAACATTTGATAGGCTTTTGGGTTGTTTCCACTATTTGGCTGTTGTGAATGATGCTGCTAAAAATATTCATGTACAAGTTTTGATTGGATATATGTTTTCATTTTTCTTGGGTATATATTTATGAGTGGAATTGTTGGGTTATATGGTAACTCCGTGTTTAACATTTGAGAAACAGCCAACGGCACCATTTTAGATTTCCAATAGCACTTATTTCCACCACATCCTTGATCCTTGCCAGCACTGATAACATTGGTTATTACCTGTTTTCTGTTTGGTTGGTTGGTTGGCTTTTTTTGCCCAGTACTCTAGTGAATGTGAATGATATCTCATTGTGGTTTTGATTTGTGTGTATTTCTGTATGTATCACCCTTATGACTAATGATGCTTTTTTTCATGTGCTTATTGGTCATTTGTATATCTTTTTTTGAGAGATGTCTTTTCAGATCGTTTGTCCATTTTTAAATTGGATTATTTATCTTTTTATTATTGAATTGTAAGAGTTATTAATAGATTCAGAATACAAGTCTCTTATCAAATATGTGATTTGAACGTATTTTTTTTCCATTCTGTGAGTTGTCTTTTTTCACTCCCTTGGTAGTATAGTGTTTTTTGTTTTTTCGTTTTTTAAAACTTTGATGAAGTCCAATGTATCTACTTTTTTCTTTTGTTGGTTATGGGTTTTGGTGTGTATATAAGAAAGTTTTGTCTAATCCAAGATCATCAAAATTTACTCCTGGTTTTTTCCTATGAAGTTTAGGGTATAGCTCTTACATTTAGTCCATGATCCATTTTAAATTAATTTTTGTGTATGGTATTACAAAGGAGTACATCTTTATTCTTTTATATGTGCATATTCAAGTTTTCCAGCGCCATTTGTTGAAAAAGTCATTTTTTTTTTACCTATCAAATTAGTTGTCTTAGAACACTTGTCAGAAATCAATTGACCATAAATATGAGGGTTTATTTCTGCTTTCTCAATTCTGTTCTATTTATCTATATGTACTTTCTGATGAAAGTGCCACATTATTCTAATTACTGTAGCTTTGTTTGTAGCAAGTTTTTGAAATTGGGAAGTATGAATCTTCCAACTTTGTTTTCTTGTTTCAATATTTTTTTGGCTCTTACAGGCACATTCCATACGAATTTCAGGACCAGTTTTTCAATTTCTAAAATAGAAAAAAAGACACCTAGGGTTTTGATAGAGATTGTGTTGAATCTGTAGATCATTTTTGGTAGTACTGCCATCTTAACAATATTGTCTTTTGATCCATGAGCAAGGATGTCTTTCCCTCCTTATCTGTGGTTTTCCTTTCTGCGGTTTTTGTTATCTTTGGTCAACCTTGGTCCAAAAATATTAAATGGAAAATTCCAGAAATAAACAATTCATAAATTTTAAACTGAGCACTGTTGTAAGTAGCGTGAGGAAATCTTGAGTTGGCCTGCTCCATCCAGCTCAGGAAGTGAATCATCCTTTTTTCCAGTATATATATCCTGCTGTTGGTCACTAAGTAGCCTTGTCTAGGTTATCGGATTGATTGTCCTGGTATTGCATACAGTGATTGTGCTCAGGTAACCCTTATTTTACTTAACAATGACTCCAAAGCACAAGAATAGTGATGCTGGCAATTCAGATATGCTAAAGAGAAGCCGTAAAGTTCTTCCTTTAAGTGGAAAGGTGAAAGTTCTCAACTTAATAAGAAAGGGGAAAAAAAAATCATATACTGAGCTGGCTAAGACCTACAGTAAAAATGAATCTTCTATCTGTGAAATCGTGAAGAAGGAAAAAGAAATTTGCCCTAGTTTTGCTGTCACACCTCAAACTGTAAAAGTGCTTAGTTAAGATGGAAAAAGGCATTAAATTTGTACAATAAGATATTTTGAGAGAGACCACATTTACATAACTTTTATTACATTATATTGTTATAATTGTTCTATTGTATTATTAGTTATTGTTGTTAATCTCTTACTGTGCCTAATTTATAATTTAACTTCATCATAAGTAGGTATGTAAGGATAAAAACACAGTATATATAGGGTTAGGTACCATCGGCTGTTTCAGGCATCCAGTGGGGGTCTTGGAATGTATCTTCCACAGATAAGGAAGACTTCTACATTTAAATCTTCTTTGACTGCTTCCAACACTTTGTTTTTCAGAATACAAGTTTTACATCTCTTTTTTTGAGAGTATTCTTAATAATTTTAGTTTTTGATATTATTGTAAATGGCGTTGCCTTTTCAATTTTATTTCGTTTTGTTCATTTTACTGTAAAATACAATGTACTTTTGTATGTGTCATATCTTGCAAATTTGCTAAACTTATTTATTAGATCTAACAGTATTTTAGTCAATTATTTAGGATTTTCTCTATAAGAGGTCATGTCATATGTAAATAAATATAGTTTTACTTTTCCCCTTCCCATTTTGACATCCTTCATTTGTCCATTGCCCTGGCTAGAACCTCTACTAGAATGTTGAACAGAAGTGACAAGATTGGACATTCTTATCTGGTTTGTGATCTTATGAGAATTCATTTAGTCTTCATTATTAAGAATGATGTTGGCTGCAGATTTTTTATAGATGCCCTTTATCATATTGAGGAAGTTCCCTTTTATTCATAGTTTGTTGAGTATTCTTAAAATCAGTGTTTAGATTTTGTCAAATGCCTTTGCCTAGTCTATTGAGATGGCCATGTGGTTTTGTCCTTTATTGATATGATGTATTATATTAAATGACATTTGTATGTTAAAACAACTTGCATTCCTGGGATTAATCCCACTTGATATAGGTTAAGTTTATAATTGCTATATCCTCTTGATGAGTTGACCTTTTTATTTTTATAAAATGTCCCTCTTTATCTCTCGTAACATTTTTTTCAATCTTCACGTTTATTTTGTCTGTTATTTGTATAGCCACTCTGGCTCTCTCTCCATATTGCTTGTATGGTGTACCATTTTTAATCCTTTTACATTCAATCTACTTGTATCTTTGAATCTAAAACTGTATCTTCTGTAGACAGCATAGAGTCTCATTTTTATTATTGTTGTTAAAAACTGGACATTTTAAATAACTTCATAGTAATTCTTGATACTGATTCTCCCCCTCCCCTACCTCCAGGTTTTGTTGTTGTTTGATTATCTGCTTATTTATTTGTTTAGTAATTTGGATGAACTATTTCAGTAAAGTCTATTTCCCTACGCAGACTTTAATGTTGCCCTCAGCCAGTAGAGCCTTGGGCATTCTCATAATCCCCTTGACCTCTTCCTCTCTCACCCAGGATGACAGTGAAACCAGGGTTCTCTTTTACTCTCACTGATCTCCCTGTTAAGCTTCTATCTGGTCTGCTGTCTCTGTTGATATCACTCCACACCCAGTAATTGCTAGCTGAATGACCTACTGTTTTCTACATGCCTTAGGTCAGAAATTGCTCCACAGTCTGATTCAGTTAAAGTGCAGGGTAATTTTCACAAGAGTAAACTTTGAGGCCAGTCTTTGACACTTCTCTGACCCCACAATGGTTCTTCACGGCCATTTCTTTCTATAGTTCTTCTTTTAAGCTTCTAACTGGTCTACCCTTTCGTGTATAGATATCATGGAGCAACCAGCTCTTCCTACTTGCTCCCTACCTAAATGTCCATTGTTTTTCACAGTGCCCTTAGGCTTGAACTTCCCTATGCTCTGTTCCAAATAAAGCAAGTTCCCTTAGTGATACCTATGGAGTTCTCTGTTCTATGGGCTGCCTCCCACTTTAACAGAAGCTCTATTCCACTGCTCTGAAAAGGGATACAGGAAAACAACCTGCTTCTTTTAGAGAGACACCCCTGCTTTATAAAGGGGGTGCTGAACAGGGGCAGTAGATCCTACTCTTCTTGGCTTGTCTCCCTTTGCGCAGAAACTCAGCCCTATGAGGAAGCCAGGGTGAGAGGGTTTGGGGCCCATTATTCTTGGCCTGCCGTGCCTGGGGTAGAATTGCAAGCCTGTGAGTAGGGGCGTCTAAAAGAGGAGATCTCTCAGTCATATTTGCCTGCCATAGATCTTGTGCAACACATTGCTTGGGGCAGGGAAGGGGGTTTGATGACAAATACTGACAGCCTGATTTTCTGGGTAGAAACTGTAGCCCTGGACAGGGAGCTGGGGTTACAAGGGAGCCCCATCCTCTTGGCTGTGCCCACCCAGGGTAGAGTTTTCCTCACACTGAGCTGGGAAGTAGGAGAAGGAAACAGGACAGGACACAGACTCTTGCAGGTTTTACCAATATTTAGAAGATTGTCTTCAATTGCTGTATGCTCCAGTACCATTTCCAGAGATTGAATGGTTGTTTTTGTTTTCTGGTTTTTTTTAATTTTTAACAGTTCTCGCCAGTGATGGTTTTTCCACTAGGGAGAGCATCTAGGGCTCTCATGCTGTCATTCTGAAAGTGCTTTTCCCTTGATTCCCTTTTGTTCTTACTCTTGCTGCCTTTGGTTTACAGAATTCATGTAATCTTTGTCTTACACTGTTTTGTAGGGAACCCGGGTTAAGAAGGCACTTTAGAAAGAATATGCAGGCAGCTGTGTGAAAGTACTACTGCATGGGTGGAAGTGATACCAAGGGTTGGCCAGGTTGACGAGAAAACCTCATCCTGGAAGAAGATAGCAGGATGCCACAGAATTCTAGTTTTTCTTCTATTACCCTCCCTGTATTGACATCACTTCTCTGATACCATCAGCTATAGATTGATTAAAACATGTTGTCATGTATTCACAAAGATTCAGAAATTTAGAGCAGGAAAACGATACCTGATATAGCATCTTCATTGTACAGATGAAAAAATTGAGGCTTAAACAGGTAAAGTGACTTTCTCAAAGTCAGTCAGATAATTAATGCCTGAGGACAGAGGCTTCCTGATGCTTAGTTTTGGTCTTTCCACAGAGCCCCATGGGAAACGCTCTCTCTCTCTCATTTCTTTTTAGAAGAAACATAAAATAAAATTCAAATAAAAAGATAAAATACCTATTATAAAGAAGTTGTCCATTACAAGGCTATTCATGTAACCTTTTCTGAAAAAGAAAATTGACCGAATATAGTCATCATCTTGTGGTTCACCTGATAGTCTCGTTTTAGTGACTGGACCTGGTCAATTTTAGAGGCAAACTGTGAAGGAAAGAGAAGAAAAAAAATCCAAATATGAGCTTTTATTTGTTTATTTTGTTTTTTGTTTTTGTGGTATGCGGGCCTCCCTCTGCTGCGGCCTCTCCCGTTGCGGAGCACAGGCTCCGGACGCACAGGCCCAGGGGCCATGGCTCACGGGCCCAGCCGCTCCGCGGCATGTGAGCACAGGCTCCGGACGCACAGGCCCAGGGGCCATGGCCCACGGGCCCAGCCGCTCCGCGGCATGTGGGATCCTCCCAGACCGGGGCGCGAACCCGGTTCCCCTGCATCGGCAGGCGGACGCGCAACCACTGCGCCACCAGGGAAGCCCCAAATGTGAGCTTTTAATTCTATTGCCTTACTAAGAAGTTACCTCTAGAAGCTAGCTTTCCTCAGCATTTTCCACCTCAATTTTCCAGTGATCTTCGCTGAGTGTGGGGCTGAAGTGGGAACCATCTACATGCACTAATATGAATGAAGAAAAAAGATGCAAATCACCCTGCAGTTTGATATGGAATAGGTGTTGAGATAGTCTATGGATTATGAATAATAATTCTCATTCTCTATTGAGCATTGTTCATCATTGCAACCGAATTCTTATCCTCAGAATAATAGATGTGATTAATAATAAAAACTAACATTTATTAAGCATCAGTTATATGCCAGATACTTTACTTGCTTTATCTCATTTAATGATCCTAGCCACTCGATGAGATAGATACTATTCCGTTCCCTCTTTTTCGACAAGGACGCTTTGAAAGGTAAGTGACTTGGCTACAGTCATCTGGCCAGGTGTAGAGGAACTAGGAATAGATTCATGGCATCCATCTCAAAATTCTTCCATAAACAGTCTGTTATACTGCTTCTTTTGAACAAATAGGCCATAATAACACGATTCTTTAAAATGAAAAGTTTGGATGTGCCACAGTATTTTTCAAAACTGGTTTTTAGAGGTATTTCATGGAGCTTGTTCCTCTGCTTGTTCTTTTTTTAATACTGTGTAAAGTTTATGGAGCACTAGAGCTTCGTGTTTTGAATTACTGTCCAGACATATTCTATGCTGCCTCCTCCTCCTCCTTCCTCTTTTACAGTGACCACATGACACAGTTTTCCAGCACTGTTCTGGTTTCCAGCTGTGGTCTGGTATGATTATTAATAGGTCTCCTGTACTTTCAGAAGTGCCCTGGTTTGGATGAGAATTACACGGTCATTCATCCTTGAACCGGTCAAGGTGTAGTATTGTGGCCGCCCACTAGGTGGCAGCAGTGTAACCCCCAGAGAATTAAGGGAAAGCATTTCATTACAAAAGTCAAATCTGAGCAAATAATTAAGTGTAGTTCAAGAGCTACCTGCAGCCTCGGCCATTCAAAACCAGTGAGCTAGCAGCGGGAGGAGAGAAGGAGCGGGTGCAGAACAGGTAGCTCCTTTCCTAGGATCTGGAAAAGAGGGAAGGATTCTCTTACTGGTTAGAAGGGCTCTAGTGACATCTGGAACGAGCATCGTGGTGCCCTGTTTAATTTTCACTCACGAAGTGAAACCAGTGTGCAGTGAGGTGAGGAAACAGCTTTGAATGAAGACGTATTTTTGCTTCATAAATTGCTCTTCAAATCACTATCGGATGAAGGTCGCACAGGTAGTTCCCTGGGCTTTCTCAAGTCTATTGAATGACTAGATGCATTTGGGCCAGAGGCTGAGTTGCCTGAACACAAATACTTTAAAGGTGATTTGAAAATATCTATACTCAGAACTCAATGACGTGCTCGGACTCTTCCCGGAATGACCCACGGACCGTGCGTATTTCACCTGTGACCCAGGCGGATGTTGCCGCTCTCTGGAAAGCTTCCTCACTTCAGAAGTGCAGCACCCAAAGGCACACACAGTGAGAGGAGCCCACAGCATGGGTGTTCAGATGCTTGTGCCTTTCGGTCCTCGGAATTGGTTGTTCTTGCTAGTGGCCCTCAAGTGTGGTGGAGCAGCTTCTGATTTGAATGAATCCAGAAATTCCTCTGCCCAGCATGAGCTTAACGTTCGGTTTGCTGCTGCCAGCTCTGAGCCAGCCGAGACGGTATCTGTTTTCGCACTGGATTATGACTATGTGCAAATTCCTTACGAGGTCACCCTCTGGATACTCCTAGCATCCCTTGCAAAAATAGGTAAGGCCCCAGACATCTACCTGGTTTTGGGAGTTGTTTTCCACGTGAGATAAGGTTGTGTGAAAATGCCTTGCAGATGGTGAATTAAGTGGATTTTAACGCTTGCTGCTATTACATAAAAATTCTATTCCTGAGTCAAGGGAAAGTCATAACTGATTTTTGTCAAGCCATTGAATACTTCAGGTTGTGTTTTGAAATTTAAGAGCCTACTTTGGGGCTCTCGGTTGTTTTGATTTCCTCTCCTTTCAGGGTGACAGCCATGTGACATTATTTGGCATATACAAATCTCAAGTTCTATGCTTTAAGAAATACAGAGTAAAGTATGTCGAGCTTGGAATGACACCACCGGAAATTTCAGGAACCATATAATGATTCTTCTGTAAAATGTGCTTCCTTCATTCTTGGCCATGGAACCATGGCCTTCATCAACGATGTCCATTGTTTATTCTTTAAAAGTGGCATGTGCTCCTTGCAAATTGACACAAAGCAAGAAACAAGGCAACCAGAAGCAACTCATATCACTCAGTGATGGGATGTGGCGGAATAGAGATGGTATCTGTCAGTAAAATCTTTGTTTGCACCTGAGTCGAATGGAGCCAGTGGAGCACCCCTGGTTTCCTTTGTGACATAAAGTGGATTCAAGTTAATAGGTGAAATTCTAACCAGGGTTCTTTGTGCCCAAACCAAAGTGATGGTTTCCACTCTGTGACCATTTAATCTCCAAGTTCACCCCCTTGTCTCCTTAGAAACAGCTTATTCCGGAGTGGAAAACTGATATGAATATCTCAATTGTCAAGCCTAATGTCTCCTTTGCTTTAGTTATGAACTTTGTTATTTGAGTAGATGAGATTGCCTCATTGAAATAGACCCTATGAATCATGTTAGTGCTTGTTTATATGTTTCCTCTGGAACAGCTGCGAAATATGGGGTGAGCCATGAAATCGGGCAGTTAACACCTTGGCATCAGAATGCTGGGCTCTGTCTTTTCATCCAACTCCCTGCGCATGGATGTTGGGGGGTGCTGGCATATTCGTTAGGTGCCCGTCATAACTGCCGTTCATTTTGAGCTCATAAGATGTGAAGATAGAATGAAACTCTTAGTTTGAAGAACTCTTGTGCAGTTTATCAAATGACTAAATGGCACAGAGGGTTGCACATTATTTCTGAGAAGGGCTCAAGTAAAAATGGGTTTCCAAAGGGATGATGTTCTCAGCTCAGAGCTAGGGGTCTAACAGCTTTCATGCAACCACGTGGATACTGAGAACGTTCAAGTTGGTCTTATGGGATCTTGAGTTTTCCTTTGTCAAAATGCCAGAGATTCTGACCCCACCCACTACCTTCCTTTTCACAGTAATGGGTGAAGTTGGTCTGGAATCAGGAAACTAGCTGATTCCACTGACTAGCTCTGTCTTTCTTCATCTCAGTTCATTCATCTGTGAAATTATTTCTGAGATCTCTTTTTGGTACAAATAAGAATTTTCTAATGGAAAGAGGCTTCTATTCTACATCAGTGAACATCTCAAGGCGCAAAGTATATGTTTTATATTAGCGTAAGACACAGATTGTCCTTTAGAGGTGTTGTGTGTGCCCAGACTACATCTACAAGTTCAGAGTCCTGTAAGGACGCTATTGTTCATAGAATTGCTGTTTAAATGTTCTCGATTTTCATGTGGATGCAACGCAACATACTTTAGAAAAAGAAAATAACTGAAGTAGGTTATCAGTTGGATCATGCTTATTCAAGCACAATTTCATATTTCCTGGATTTTAAGAATTCAGATTATTTTTATATTGTACGTGAAAAGAAGGTCAAATTTACTGAATGTATACCGTGATCCAAGTACTGGCCTTGTAGCTTTATATACGGTAGCTTGTTCACCTGGGGCAAAAAAATCATAATAATGACATAAAACTTTAACACTTAAGGAAACCATACCGCTTTTTTAGATTCTATATTTTAAATCTAGAATCAAAATATAATTAATAATCGCTAGTATTCTTTTATTCCGTCATTCTATCAAGACACATTTATTGGGCACCCAGGCAAGGTGTAGGGAATGGTCGTGGCCCCCGGCCTCAAGGGGGAAGATGGGTGAATCTAGCACTGCCTAATAGGTGCTCCGACAGGGCCGTCTTTGACTTTCAGGCTGGACTTCGTTATTCGTGGCCTTTTAAGTTTCAGGCCAGGGAACTAAAACCGCAAAGTGACTGACTCTATTGTCCATTATGGAAGGGGAGAAGAATTTTGAAATGTGAAATTCATGTAGCAATTCCCTTAAAGGGCCCTGCTTACAGGTTAAACCCTCTTCCTGCTATCACTGTGTAGCTGTAACTTGGCTTCAGGCAGGTGACATTGGATCCATTTCAGGAAACTAGATCCCTGGAAGCAGGACCAGGCTGGGGAGACCCAGGGCCTGAGAAAATCACACTATGGGCTCTTCCGCCTACTTTACACATTTAAAAATTAAGTGTGGTTAAAATAAGCACTAACTGAAGAAGGAGGAGGAGAGAGGACATTGTATTAACCTGCCTGCTGATGGTGGATGGAGAACTTCAAAGCTGTGGTCAGGGAAACCCACGTGTTCTTTGGATGGCTGAACCTAAAACTTCCTAAGGAGACATTCCATGGCCCCAAGACCTATGGGTGGGAGCCTACCTCCTTAGCCTTGAATTTCAGGCCCTCCATTGCTTGGCTCAAAATCAGTACACTTCCAATAGCCAGGACATGGAAACAACCTAAATGTCCGTCAACAGAGGAATGGATAAAGAAGATGTGGTACATACATGCAATGGAATATTACTCAGCCGTAAAAAGGAATGAAATCGGGTCATTTGTAGAGACATGGATGGACCTAGAGTCTGTCATACAGAGTGAAGTAAGTCAGAAAGAGAAAAACGAATATCATATATTAATGCATATATGTGGAATCTGAAAAAAATTGGTATAGACGATCTTATTTACAAAACAGAAATAGAGACAGAGACGTAGAGAAAAACGTACAGATACCAAGGGGGAAGGGGGGGTGGGAGGAATTGGGAGATTGGGATTGACATATATACACTATTGTTATTATGTGTAAAATAGGTAACGAATGAGAACCTGCTGTACAGCACAGGGAACTCTACTCAATGCGACCTACATGGGAAGGAAATCCAAAAAAGAGGGGATACGTGTATACGTATAGCTGATTCACTTTGCTGTACAGCAGAAACTAACACAGCATTGTAAAGCAACTGTACTCCAATAAAATTTTTTTAAAAAAATCAGGACTCTTCCCAATTAAAATTTGCTCTGGCCAGATGAGTCTCCTCAGGGAATGTCACAAATATCTGGCTGGCCCGTCCCCATCTCCCCTCTCTTTCTCCTGGAGTTCTCCCCTCCTAAAATGCCTTCCCCCTGTTGTCCAACTACGTAAGCCCCACTCATTCTCCAAAACCTGTTCAACTTCTCCTTCCCATGCAAGAGCTTCTCTGATGAAGGGCTGACCTGTTCATTCATTCATTGATACGCTTAAGGAAGATTCTTTTAGCAATTAGACATGCTGTTACGGACAAGACATCTTGCTAAGCGCTTTGGGGAGATATAAAGATGTGTGCCATGCCATCCTGCCTGAGTTGGAGGAGTTTAGAGATTAGTAGGGGAGAAAAGTCATGGACCAAAAATGGCAGAAAGGGATCG
Organism: Physeter macrocephalus; assembly: GCF_002837175.3. Taxonomy (NCBI): domain Eukaryota; kingdom Metazoa; phylum Chordata; class Mammalia; order Artiodactyla; family Physeteridae; genus Physeter; species Physeter macrocephalus. Next base: position 20,501,798 of record NC_041225.1, read on the forward strand.
TTGTTAAACAGGTACAGATAAAATGTTACGATAATTCACAGGAGGACATATTATTTCTTTGGGAAGAGATTGGGGAAAGCTTAACCTCAAGGATTGAGCAGAACCAAAATAGGGTGGAGAGAAGGACAATGCAGGCAACAATAATAATACGTAAAGACAAGGAAGGAGGCCTCCAGGATGAAAAGGCGTGAGCTTGGCTATAATGTAGGATGCATGAAACACAGTGCAGGGTGTGTGGGATACGGACTCGGGGAGAGCCCAGGTGGCCTGCTGTGCCTGGATCTCTTGTCGTATTTGTTGATATATTCAATATACACTTCTCTGTATACTTATACATTATGTTGGCTTTACCTTCTTATTTGTTAAGAACGTTTCTAAGATTTCATCAGTAGTTGGAATTGTAGAAAACACGTTTGGTCCTCCGCCTCACAGGACTTACAGTGGGTTGTTCTTGTCACAGGGATGCTTAACAAATATTCTCAGTTTAAATTCCATGAGACGCTCTGTGCGCCTTCAGAGTCTTAGGTGCGGAATTGAACCATCAGGTAACATGGTGTAGAATAGTCATCTGGCAGCAGGATGCGGGATAGACCGGGGCGGGGAGGGAGAGGGAGGAGATCAGGAAGACACAGTAGTAAGTTGGATGAGAAGTGGGGAGGTCCTCAGTGAAGGCAGTGGCCGCAGCAGTGGACAGGAGGAGACGGACTTCCGGGGCAGCTAGTGGGAGACGTAACTGATGAAATAGGTTGCCAATTGCACGAAGGGGCAAAGGTGATGGGGTCCCCGTAAGAATGCGACTTGATTTCCTCTCCAGTGGCTGACTGGGTGGCAATGTCATTGGTTAAATAAAGGAAACAAAATAAAGACTTTTCCTTTTTATTCATTTGTGTGTGGTGGAGAAGGAAGTGAGGTAAGGTAAGTTGGGAAGGAGCTGGGGTTTAGGTCGCTGTGATAGACTCTTGCAGGAGCTTCAAAGGTGGGTTTTGCGTGAGAGCAGAAGAGTTCCACCGCTCAGATCCCTCAGGATGGGGAAAACAGGAAGGAGGAAGCAGGGGGGCACGGCTGGCTGAGAAGATGCTGGAACCTGCACTGAGCCTGGGAAGCACTTCATCACATCCAGCCGCAGCCACACTGGCAGCTCCTGCTACAGATGGGTGCTGAGGCTGGGCCCGGAGATGCTGCCGTCTGCGTGGCTTTGAGAGGCCTCTTGCACACCCCTCCCCTGGCGCCCTGGGGGCCAGAGCCCGGTTATTCGCCCACATCTAAACGCGGTTCTCTGCTCTCCGCAGGCTTCCACATCTACCACCGGCTGCCGGGCCTCATGCCTGAGAGCTGCCTGCTCATCCTCGTCGGGGCCCTAGTGGGCGCCATCATCTTCGGCACCGACCACAAATCGCCTCCGGTCATGGATTCGAGCATCTACTTCCTGTACCTCCTTCCGCCCATTGTCCTGGAGGGCGGGTACTTCATGCCCACCCGGCCCTTCTTCGAGAACATCGGATCCATCCTGTGGTGGGCAGGGCTGGGGGCCCTGATCAATGCCTTCGGCATTGGCCTCTCGCTCTACCTCATCTGCCAGGTCCAGGCCTTTGGCCTGAGCGACGTCAACCTGCTTCAGAACCTGCTGTTCGGGAGCCTGATCTCGGCCGTGGACCCCGTGGCCGTGCTGGCCGTGTTCGAAGAGGCGCGGGTGAACGAGCAGCTGTACATGATGATCTTCGGGGAGGCCCTGCTCAACGATGGCATCAGCGTGGTGAGATGCGGCGCCCCGCCGTCCCCAGGGAGACACGGGGCCTGGGGGGTGGAGAAGGCCAGGCAGGCCTGGGCCTCGGCAGGACAGAGCTGGGCCAGGGCAGTGTGGCCCCGGGTCTGGCCACCGCCCTTGGGATCTGCACGGCGCCCACGTAGTGAGCGTGTTGCTCACTACGCTGCTTGCCGTCCACTGGCTTCTTTAAAGGAGAAGCAGGAGAGAGGAAGTATGATTCTTTAGTGAATTCCGTGTTTCACTGAGCAAGCAGAAACCGTGGCTAAAGGCTCTTCTGGGTTGTAAGGCTCTTCCGGGTTTTCACACCAGGACAAGCAGTGCTTGTGCTTTTATTTTCTCTCAGTCACGGGACCTCACCCTCCTGCCCTTTATATGCTTTTTTTTTTAAGCTCTGTTTTAGAGGATGAAGTTAAATAAAAGATAGGGGTAGGGAGAGAGATGACGGAGGATTTGCACAAATGCATTGGCTTGTATGTCGGTCTCAATTGCGTGACTCCCACGGAGAATGTGATGGAGAAGCTTTGCTTAGGAGTCCTTCCAGAGGGAGGCCGAGCAGGGTTGACAGGCCAGATCAGCGCAGAGCATTAAGGCCCAGAGATGTCTTTGGCTAGAGGTGCTGAAATAATCCAGATTGGCTGCGGCATTGCCCAGTTTCCTTACGTTACTGCAAACCTTCACCAGGAGTTAGTCTATGTGATTTTGTATAAACTTTGATGTACTTTTCTTATTCTTACATTTATATCACGCCACATAAGTAATACTAGAATGCATTTTCAGTGTAAAAGACTTAAATAGTACAAAATCATACAGCATAAAACACAAAAGCCTCCGCCTGACCCTCTTCCCTCCCCCTTGGATCCAGTTTGCATTTTTCCCTCCACATTTTTATCGTGGACACATGCATATACGTTCTCAGATATAGATGTACTGATGCATCATTCTACAGAAAGTGGGTGGCATTAAATCATATGTACTGCTTAGATGTAACAAATCTTGGACTTCTTTCTAGGTCTTTTCCACTGTTGCAGAATATTTCATAGATTACGTTTATAAAGATTTATTTAACCAGTTCTTGACGGGGGGAATATTCAGGTGGTTGTCAATTTTTCACTTTAAAAAACAGTGTTGCGATAAGTATTCTTGTTTCTGCATGCATCTCTTTTCGCACTTGTGAGTCTTTTTATAGGATATATTCTTGGAAGTGAAATTGTGGGGTTAAAAAGTAGGTATACTTAGAAATTTGAGAGATGCTGCTATAATCGCCTCCTCTTCATTCAAATGATGAAGGAGGAATTCCCACCGGAAGGTTATGGAGTGACACCAGCGCTAAACAGATGAGACTAATGACAAGTGTGTTCGTCACCTATACTCACAGCCCGGGGTAGGGGGCCACCGCACACCGTGCCGGGCCACATGGGTGCTGCACTGGGGAAGAGTGAGCTATCAGGGACCGCGGGAGGAACTAGAAGGATGGGGTACCTCCTGGTTCCTAGGGGATGATGTGATTGACTTATTATTTTTTTATTTAACAAACTTTCATTTGGTACCTATTGTGTTCTGGGCACAGTGCTAACTGCTTGGGTGGCAATGATGATGAATGAGATGAGGTCCCCCGCTCTCTTTTTTTTTTTAAATGTTTATTTTACATTGGAGCACAGTTGATTAACAATGCTGTACTCGTTTTAGATGTACAGCAAAGTGATTCAGTTATGTATATATATGTATCTATTCTTTTTCAAGGTCTTTTTTTTTAATCCCTTTTTAAAATTTTTATTTATTTATTTTTGGCTGCATTGAGTCTTCGTTGCTGCGTGCGGCCTTTCTCTAGTTGCGGCGAGCGGGGGCTACTCTTCGTTGCAGTCGCGGGCTTCTCATGGCGGTGGCTTCTCTTGCTGCGGAGCACGGGCTCTAGGCACGTGGGCTTCCGTAGTTGCGGCACATGGGCTCAGTAGTTGTGGCTCGCGGGCTCTAGAGCGCAGGTTCAGTAGTTGTGGCGCACGGGCTTTGTTGCTCCGCGGCATGTGGGATCTTCCCGGACCAGGGCTTGGGGAGATATAAAGATGTGTGCCATGCCATCCTGCCTGAGTTGGAGGAGTTTAGAGATTAGTAGGGGAGAAAAGTCATGGACCAAAAATGGCAGAAAGGGATCGTTGTTAAACAGGTACAGATAAAATGTTACGATAATTCACAGGAGGACATATTATTTCTTTGGGAAGAGATTGGGGAAAGCTTAACCTCAAGGATTGAGCAGAACCAAAATAGGGTGGAGAGAAGGACAATGCAGGCAACAATAATAATACGTAAAGACAAGGAAGGAGGCCTCCAGGATGAAAAGGCGTGAGCTTGGCTATAATGTAGGATGCATGAAACACAGTGCAGGGTGTGTGGGATACGGACTCGGGGAGAGCCCAGGTGGCCTGCTGTGCCTGGATCTCTTGTCGTATTTGTTGATATATTCAATGTACACTTCTCTGTATACTTATACATTATGTTGGCTTTACCTTCTTATTTGTTAAGAACGTTTCTAAGATTTCATCAGTAGTTGGAATTGTAGAAAACACGTTTGGTCCTCCGCCTCACAGGACTTACAGTGGGTTGTTCTTGTCACAGGGATGCTTAACAAATATTCTCAGTTTAAATTCCATGAGACGCTCTGTGCGCCTTCAGAGTCTTAGGTGCGGAATTGAACCATCAGGTAACATGGTGTAGAATAGTCATCTGGCAGCAGGATGCGGGATAGACCGGGGCGGGGAGGGAGAGGGAGGAGATCAGGAAGACACAGTAGTAAGTTGGATGAGAAGTGGGGAGGTCCTCAGTGAAGGCAGTGGCCGCAGCAGTGGACAGGAGGAGACGGACTTCCGGGGCAGCTAGTGGGAGACGTAACTGATGAAATAGGTTGCCAATTGCACGAAGGGGCAAAGGTGATGGGGTCCCCGTAAGAATGCGACTTGATTTCCTCTCCAGTGGCTGACTGGGTGGCAATGTCATTGGTTAAATAAAGGAAACAAAATAAAGACTTTTCCTTTTTATTCATTTGTGTGTGGTGGGGAAGGAAGTGAGGTAGGGTAAGTTGGGGAGGAGCTGGGGTTTAGGTCGCTGTGATAGACTCTTGCAGGAGCTTCAAAGGTGGGTTTTGCGTGAGAGCAGAAGAGTTCCACCGCTCAGATCCCTCAGGATGGGGAAAACAGGAAGGAGGAAGCAGGGGGGCACGGCTGGCTGAGAAGATGCTGGAACCTGCACTGAGCCTGGGAAGCACTTCATCACATCCAGCCGCAGCCACACTGGCAGCTCCTGCTACAGATGGGTGCTGAGGCTGGGCCCGGAGATGCTGCCGTCTGCGTGGCTTTGAGAGGCCTCTTGCACACCCCTCCCCTGGCGCCCTGGGGGCCAGAGCCCGGTTATTCGCCCACATCTAAACGCGGTTCTCTGCTCTCCGCAGGCTTCCACATCTACCACCGGCTGCCGGGCCTCATGCCTGAGAGCTGCCTGCTCATCCTCGTCGGGGCCCTAGTGGGCGCCATCATCTTCGGCACCGACCACAAATCGCCTCCGGTCATGGATTCGAGCATCTACTTCCTGTACCTCCTTCCGCCCATTGTCCTGGAGGGCGGGTACTTCATGCCCACCCGGCCCTTCTTCGAGAACATCGGATCCATCCTGTGGTGGGCAGGGCTGGGGGCCCTGATCAATGCCTTCGGCATTGGCCTCTCGCTCTACCTCATCTGCCAGGTCCAGGCCTTTGGCCTGAGCGACGTCAACCTGCTTCAGAACCTGCTGTTCGGGAGCCTGATCTCGGCCGTGGACCCCGTGGCCGTGCTGGCCGTGTTCGAAGAGGCGCGGGTGAACGAGCAGCTGTACATGATGATCTTCGGGGAGGCCCTGCTCAACGATGGCATCAGCGTGGTGAGATGCGGCGCCCCGCCGTCCCCAGGGAGACACGGGGCCTGGGGGGTGGAGAAGGCCAGGCAGGCCTGGGCCTCGGCAGGACAGAGCTGGGCCAGGGCAGTGTGGCCCCGGGTCTGGCCACCGCCCTTGGGATCTGCACGGCGCCCACGTAGTGAGCGTGTTGCTCACTACGCTGCTTGCCGTCCACTGGCTTCTTTAAAGGAGAAGCAGGAGAGAGGAAGTATGATTCTTTAGTGAATTCCGTGTTTCACTGAGCAAGCAGAAACCGTGGCTAAAGGCTCTTCTGGGTTGTAAGGCTCTTCCGGGTTTTCACACCAGGACAAGCAGTGCTTGTGCTTTTATTTTCTCTCAGTCACGGGACCTCACCCTCCTGCCCTTTATATGCTTTTTTTTTTAAGCTCTGTTTTAGAGGATGAAGTTAAATAAAAGATAGGGGTAGGGAGAGAGATGACGGAGGATTTGCACAAATGCATTGGCTTGTATGTCGGTCTCAATTGCGTGACTCCCACGGAGAATGTGATGGAGAAGCTTTGCTTAGGAGTCCTTCCAGAGGGAGGCCGAGCAGGGTTGACAGGCCAGATCAGCGCAGAGCATTAAGGCCCAGAGATGTCTTTGGCTAGAGGTGCTGAAATAATCCAGATTGGCTGCGGCATTGCCCAGTTTCCTTACGTTACTGCAAACCTTCACCAGGAGTTAGTCTATGTGATTTTGTATAAACTTTGATGTACTTTTCTTATTCTTACATTTATATCACGCCACATAAGTAATACTAGAATGCATTTTCAGTGTAAAAGACTTAAATAGTACAAAATCATACAGCATAAAACACAAAAGCCTCCGCCTGACCCTCTTCCCTCCCCCTTGGATCCAGTTTGCATTTTTCCCTCCACATTTTTATCGTGGACACATGCATATACGTTCTCAGATATAGATGTACTGATGCATCATTCTACAGAAAGTGGGTGGCATTAAATCATATGTACTGCTTAGATGTAACAAATCTTGGACTTCTTTCTAGGTCTTTTCCACTGTTGCAGAATATTTCATAGATTACGTTTATAAAGATTTATTTAACCAGTTCTTGACGGGGGGAATATTCAGGTGGTTGTCAATTTTTCACTTTAAAAAACAGTGTTGCGATAAGTATTCTTGTTTCTGCATGCATCTCTTTTCGCACTTGTGAGTCTTTTTATAGGATATATTCTTGGAAGTGAAATTGTGGGGTTAAAAAGTAGGTATACTTAGAAATTTGAGAGATGCTGCTATAATCGCCTCCTCTTCATTCAAATGATGAAGGAGGAATTCCCACCGGAAGGTTATGGAGTGACACCAGCGCTAAACAGATGAGACTAATGACAAGTGTGTTCGTCACCTATACTCACAGCCCGGGGTAGGGGGCCACCGCACACCGTGCCGGGCCACATGGGTGCTGCACTGGGGAAGAGTGAGCTATCAGGGACCGCGGGAGGAACTAGAAGGATGGGGTACCTCCTGGTTCCTAGGGGATGATGTGATTGACTTATTATTTTTTTATTTAACAAACTTTCATTTGGTACCTATTGTGTTCTGGGCACAGTGCTAACTGCTTGGGTGGCAATGATGATGAATGAGATGAGGTCCCCCGCTCTCTTTTTTTTTTTAAATGTTTATTTTACATTGGAGCACAGTTGATTAACAATGCTGTACTCGTTTTAGATGTACAGCAAAGTGATTCAGTTATGTATATATATGTATCTATTCTTTTTCAAGGTCTTTTTTTTTAATCCCTTTTTAAAATTTTTATTTATTTATTTTTGGCTGCATTGAGTCTTCGTTGCTGCGTGCGGCCTTTCTCTAGTTGCGGCGAGCGGGGGCTACTCTTCGTTGCAGTCGCGGGCTTCTCATGGCGGTGGCTTCTCTTGCTGCGGAGCACGGGCTCTAGGCACGTGGGCTTCCGTAGTTGCGGCACATGGGCTCAGTAGTTGTGGCTCGCGGGCTCTAGAGCGCAGGTTCAGTAGTTGTGGCGCACGGGCTTTGTTGCTCCGCGGCATGTGGGATCTTCCCGGACCAGGGCTCGAACCCATGTCCCCTGCATTGGCAGGCGGATTCTTAACCACTGCGCCACCAGGGAAGCCCATCAAAGTCTTGTGAGTAATTCCACAGGCTCTCAGGGAACTGGTCCCCAGCACACATGGATATACGAGTACCGTGCCTGGTCTCTTGATAAGGAGGGTTATTGGGCTGCGGGACCTTACCGTGGGGTCAGATTGCAGGGGGAACTTGCAGTACAGCCATTCAGGACCCTTCTCATTTTACCAAATATATTAAACCTTAATTTTAGTTTTTATGCATACAGCTGCCAAGATTTTCCAGAAATCTTTATGGGCTTGCATTTCCATACACGGTGTATTAAGTGCATATTTCCTTGTATCATTGTCAACAAGGGGCATTGCTTTCTTAATGTTTTCCCATCTAATGAGCAAAAAAGGATGACACATGTTTGCTATAATCTAAATGATGATATTAGGCATCTTTTCAAAGATTGTGGATCATTAGTGTTTCTTACGCTATGAATTGGAAGTTCATGTCCTTTTAGGGTTGCCAGACTTAAAAAAAAAATACAGGATACCAGTTAAATTTGAATTTCCTATAAACAATGAGTAATTTTTTATCAGTATGTCCCAATTATTGTATGCAAATATTGGTTCTTGTCAATTTTTCTTTGAGACCAGTTGCTTTTTTTTTTTCCTTTTTTAATTGATTTGTAGAAACTCATTAAATTATCTAAACTTTAAGCTTTAGATAAACTTTAAATTATCTAAACTTGAATGTTACATAAAAAGCAAATATTTTGGGCTTCCCTGGTGGCGCAGTGGTTGGGAGTCCGCCTGCCAATGCAGGGGACACGGGTTCGTGCCCCGGTCTGGAAAGATCCCACATGCCATGGAGCGGCTGGGCCCGTGAGCCGTGGCCGCTGAGCCTGCGCGTCCGGAGCCTGTGCTCCGCAACGGGAGAGGCCACAGCAGTGAG
>NC_041225.1:20510527-20516362 GCF_002837175.3 Physeter macrocephalus
ACGGGAGAGGCCACCGCAGTGAGAGGCCCGCGTACCGCAAAAAAAAAAAAAAAAAAAAAAAAAGCAAATATTTTCTCCCATTCTGTCACTTAAATTTTTTTAAGTCATGTATCTTCTATCCGTAAAAGTTTTAAATATGTATGTAGTCAAACCTACTAACGTAGTCCTTTATTGCTCTGGGTTTCACATTTTGCTTTCCGAGACTGTGGCTATAACCAAAGAACATGCACACACGTTTTGTTTTGTTTTTTAATTTTTCTCCCTGTTTCAATTAATTATTTAATTCACCTGGCACACAATTTTTTTAGTGTTGTTATTCATAACTGTCTTTATTTTTTCTTTTTTAAATTTTATTTATTTCATTGAAGTACAGTTGATTTACGTTGTGTTAATTTCTGCTGTACAGCAAAGTGACCTAGTAATACACATATATACATTGTTTTTAAAATTCTCTTCCATTATGGTTTATCCCAGGATATTGAATATCATTCCCTGGGCTATATATCAATGGTAGGACCTTGTTGTTCATCGTGGCACACAATATTTTATCATGAGGACTTTATGCCAAAATGGATAGTACCGGGGGGAAAAGCATTTGAAAATAATCCAAGATATCCAGGGTGGATTCACCAAGTGGAGGAGACCCGCACTTGAAGTCAGAAGCCAGGTTATTCATTCATGATGAGAATCTCTAACTATTGAGCAAGATACTAGACTCATCAGACCTGCCTGTTCTTCCCTGCTGGGCGAGCATCTCAGAAAGCCAAGTTGTCTGCCGGCTGCCAGGGGAGCCTGGACTCCAGCCTGCCATCCCATTTACGTATCTCATTTCTCGGTGTGTGGCCCTCAAGCCACGTGCCTCAGAAGCCCCCAGGTGGGCTTGGTGAGCACTCAGATGGCCAAACCTCAAGCCAGGACCACTGACCCCCCACTCTCTGGGAACAGAGCCTGGGAATCTGTATTTTTAACCAGCACCTCAGAGGATGGCTGATGTTTGGGAGCTACTTGTTCATGCCTTGAGGTGGCGAGAGCTGCTCTATCTTGATCTAAAACGATGCTACGTCTGGGAAAGGACTGGGCTAGATTTGTCTCCACCCATTCTTTCTTCAGGTGCTTTCTTACTTTGGCTTTTGTTACCGTGGAATAAGTCCCCTTGGCTGGGAACCGATTCCACCTCCTAAGGCACCCCTCTGAGCCAGGATGCCTCCGTTTCACAGTTTATCCAGAGAGCATCCCGTTTGACTCCTATCCAAGCTCCTTGGGGTCCCTTGCTGACTGTAACCCCACGAGGGCGATGCCCTTGAAGGCGCTCATCTGTGCCAACACCAAGGCCACCTCCTGGCAGCCCATCCTGAGGAGGTAATTATCCAACCTTCCCTTCCTAAATCGTTAGAGAAATTTAGCGATGACAATATCACCTCACTTAATTTTCACACACCAAGCTCTTTCTCCATACAACATACAAACGTTGTTGCCGAGACAGAGTCTTCGTTAACGACCCTCCAAAGCATGTGGCTCTGTTCCCTCTGTGGCGCTGCCTCTGAACTTGAGGCTCACTTCAGCCCGAGTTTTCTCCAGACTCTACATCTAGAGCCAGTCACGGCCTGGGGTTTCTTCGCTAACTGCATTTGTTTGACTTTCCCAAAGTTTAATTGTTTCCACTTGGAGTTTTTTTTTTTTGGAAATGAGCATTTCCAAATAAAATTGTAGTTTTCAGCTGACCAGAGTATCTGCTTGAGGGCCCTGCTGTGACCTCCACGCGGTGAAGCTGCTGCGGTGCTGGCTCCAGGGTGGGGATGGAAGTGCCCACACGTCACTCGGGGTCACCCTGGGGTCACCCACAGCACAGTGATATTAAGTGTGTGCTGGGCCACTTCTGCGTCCCTGCGTGAAACTGGAGAAGCGCGGGGCCGGATTTAGAAAGCAGTTTGAGAGCGGCTGGTATTTAACGCAGTGCAGTTGTCTTTTGAGCCGAGGGCCTTGGACTCACCCTTTCATCGAGGAGGGAGCCTTCCCGGGGACAGCCATCAGAAGCGGGCTCTTTCAGCAGAAAGTCTGAGTCATCCAGAGAGAGACCTGTGATTAGTGGGTTGCATGTGACAACTTTGCAGATCCTTATCCCACGGAAAGAGCTGCCTCTCACTAAGGAGGAGATGCTCCAGAGGAGATGCAACCATCGAAGGAGCGATGAACCTGCCCCTCCAGGTCTCTTGTCTACTTATTTCTCCCTCTTGCTGAATATTTTAGGTTATGACTCCAATCACGAGAACTTCCTTAATGGCAGGCAAAAGGAGAAGAGACAAAAGCCCAGTAGCTTTCAAATAATAACTAGTGTCCCCAGTTGAAATCTCATGGCCAGCATCATAGCAGTAAGAGAGATGCAGCCACTATACCCAGGCCCTGGATGGGGTCACTTGTACATTTACTATTTTATTAAATCCTTAGATTCTACTGTGAGGCTGAATTAATAGCCACGTTTCACAGATGAAGAAAAGAAGGCAAAGGGAGTACAACAAATTGCACCAGGGCGTCCTGCCTGGCGGTGACAGAGCGGACATGGGTGCCCAGGTCTGTCTCTTCCCAATCTCTCTTCTTTTATTCTCACCTTTTGAATTTTCAACTCATGGAGCTGAGAGGAACAGGAGAGAACCCATATGTTACCTATGAGGAGACTGGGCTCATGTCCAGTTGGTAGCAAATCCAGTGCCCTTTCTCCAAAACAGAACTGGCTTGTTTGGCCAAGTCCAGTACGTGGCTCCGGGAAAGATTCTGGTCATCTCCGTGCCTAATTTCTGTAAAATCGGGATGATGGTATTACTTAGCTCGTAGGGTCACTGGAAAATTCCCATTAAGCTTTCAGTATAGTGAGTGTTCAGCATGCAGTGAGAGCTCCAGGCATGCTGGCTGTTATTTTTTTTATCACACCAGCCCAGGGACATGCATGGTGGTTGGCCCCCTCTTAACAAGCATTTGGTTTTACACACGGCACTGCTTCATGTATTGTAGCAGATTGTTCTTATATTTGTATTCCCCCCCGGTTCTCCTGCATCAATTTGCTGAATAAGCAACAAGGTGATGCCACCACGGTTTCTAGCATCTCGCCCCATCTCCCCTCCTCCACCTCACCTGGAAGGTCCCGGCATCCACCCCCCCCCCGCCCCGAGACTGGAACCCAGGCAGCCTGGCTCCAGAGCGAGTCTGCTCCTAACTCCTACTCCACGCTGTCTCTTCACCCCTCCCTCTCTCCCCGCCACTGTCTTTTCCTCCTCCCTCTGGTGACGTCCTCATTTCACATCTTGCTGCCACTGCAGTCCCCTCTCAAGGCACAGGGTGGACGAGACAGCGGTAGAGGGAATGGCAATAGAGTTTCCGGGCAGGACCCTTGGGCTAGTCACTCTGGCAGGTATTTTATCTGCTTTTTCTTCTCAGAGCTTTATAACAACCTACTGTGGCGGGATTGCTGTCCCCATTTTGTGAAGGAGCGCAGTGTACAGTGCTTAAGAGCAGGGCACCCCCCTGACCCCAGATGTCTGTCAACTGAAAAAAATTGCGCAACGTGAAAGTCGTGAGTTAAGTTGTTTGGGGGCAAAATGTGGACCATGGCCTGGGAGAGAGCCTCTCAGAGAGCTTGGACGAACCGCTCCAAAGAGGTCAGAGGCGAGGTCACATATATGTGATATCGGTCAAGGGGGTTCGTGGAGTCAAGCACACACTTTGGCAGAAGGTTGCCGCTCGTCACGAAGAGCAGATGTCACCGTTAATGATTTTAGTGCTTTTCTAGGTATGAGAAGATGCAAGAAGTTGGGCTCATAAAATCTTCTCCTGAAACTATCTACCTGGAGCACAGAGAGCCTCATTCCAGATCTCTGCCCTGAGCTCCTTTCGGGGGGTGTTTGAGGTCAGCGGCTGCAGAGGCCGTTGGTTTCATCCTTGTAGAACCCGCCGGCGAGCAACAATTTTCAGTTGGCACGTCTGTGCTCACATGGCTGTACTGGCCCTTCTTGGTCCTTTGAGCCTCTCAGGTGAATTACCAGATCTCCAGGTGCTTACGTTTCTTCGTTGTTATTTTTATCATAAACACACACACTGTCAGAGAAGTCATTCATTGAATATAATTTATTCTCTGTGGCACAACATCCAAAAGATATGGTGGAAAGTCGTCCTCCGCTGCTTTTCCCAGCCCACAATCAGTAACAGGTTTCTTAGCATTGACCTTATACCTCTCATTCAACTTGCCCCTCTATTTAGTATGCATTCTTACTGCTGGCATCAGAGGCTGAATTTCCTGATCCCTTATCCTAGAATTCCTTTGACCTCTCCTCATCTCCTCTTTGCATCCCTTTGTCAGCCCAGCTTTGCTGACTAGTTCCTTGTCGACCCTCATGATTTTTCTCCTAGGGCCTCCCGCCATCATCGTAGGACCCAGCAGGTAGCTCTGAGCATCACGGATGCGGATGCTGCCTGAAGAGAGGAGAACTGAATGGTGGAAGGAGTGATGGGGACTAGGAAAGGCTGCGCCCAGGCTGTGCTGTGACCACAGCCCTCCTCCTCTGATTCCCAAGAGTGACACTCCGTTTGAATCGGGATTGGTCAGGGAAGCTGCGAGCAAACCAGGGGGCTCCCCCTCTCACCAGCTCCCATCATGGAACTTTGGAATTGCTCCCCGAGACTAAAGGCTAGAGGTGGGATGCCACCAGGGGTAGGCACGCAGGGAGAGAAGAGTCTCAGTGTCCTTCCTTGCCGCACCTTCGTGTCGCCCTGTCTGTGGACGCTGTCCTGGGTGCCGTCCTGGGCACTGTGCGTGCGAAGATGAGCTGAGTGTCTCTGCCCGTCACTCAGTGGTGGGGGACAGTCATGGACCCTGCCGGTGTGAGGATGCCATGGCGAGTTCAGACCAAGCTAGACGGCAGGGAACAGCTTGCCAGAGGAAGCTGCGTCTAATCCGGGAAAGATTTTTAAAAACATTCATTTCAGGGTGAATTTTCCTCCAGGATTCTCCCTGGTTTATATTTTCCTACCTCAAAGAAGTCCTAGCTCCAGGAACATCCCATTCAAGAGGCAGTAAACTGTGCCCAAGAACATGGGCAGTGAGGCCAAATGCCTTCGTTCTAGTCCTGGCTCCTGTACTAGTAAACTGTGTGACTTCAGATGAGTGACTTAACGTCTCTGGGCCTCAGTTTCCTTTCTGTAAACTGGAGATCAGGTTGAGGGTTAAAGTGAGTTGATACAGGTAAGCATTTAAAACAGTGCCTGGCACGGGGTTCAGTACAAAGTGTTTCTAATATTATGAGTTATAAGAAGAAATATATATTTGGTCTTTGTCCCCATTCAGGGCACAGAGCTCATTAAAACGCTTGAAATTTCCTAAGTGAAGAGAGCTGCCTTTTGTTATGATAATGAGGCGAATTTTGGAAAGCCCCTAAGTAACCTAAGGAAGGGGGCTGGTAGCCAGTGGAATGGACTTTGTGATTAGGGAGTTGGAGCTTTCAGTCTCCCTCCCTAAACCACCCGCAATCCCCACCTCCAGGAAAGGAGCTGGAGATTGAACTCAGTCACCCATGGCCAGTGATTTAATCAACCAAGCGCAAGTAACGAGGCCTCCATAAAAACTCCAGAGGATTGGGTTTGGAGAATTTCCAGGTTGGTGGAGATTCGGGGAGGGTGGAGCTCCTGGAGAGGGCATGGAAGCTCCTCACCCCTGGCCCATAACTTGCCCTAAGCATCTCTCCCACCTGGCAGTTCCTTTTTTTTCTTTTTTTCTTTTTTTTTTTCGGTACGCGGGCCTCTCACTGTTGTGGCCCCTCCCGCTGCGGAGCACAGGCTCCGGACGCGCAG